>NW_028317814.1:11670530-11973560 GCF_062004578.1 Staurois parvus | reverse complement strand
ATTGGCCCTAGTGTGTGTATGTATGAATGTGAGTTAGGGACCTTAGATTGTACGCCCCTTGAGGGTTAGCGACTGATGTGAATGTACAATATGTATGTAAAGTGCTGTGTAAATTGATGGTGCTGTATAAGTACCTGAAATAAATAAATATGTGGAGATTATATTATTATTATTATATAGCCAACAGTTTGCTCAGCGCTTTACAATATAACGGGAGACAATACAGCAACAATACAGTTCAATACAAGAGGGTTAGGGGGGCCCTGCTCCTTGGAGCTTACATTCTAAGATATCGTCTGAATCAAGGAGCACTACAAGCCCCAGCAGAGCCAGAATTTCCCACTAAGTGCTTTAGAGTCCAAGTCTAAGAGTCCGCTGAAGTCGGTGAGTGAGTGGGATCATTGGTGGGGAGCACAGCATGTGAATTTGCCACTAATTGTATGGAGAACAGCACACTGGCACTGATATTAATGTACTTTTGATATGATGGACTTTTTATAGTGATATTTGTTTACACGTTGTGTTGCACTTATGCGTTTGAATATCCAATAAGGCAACGCTTATCTACCCGTATTTGTACAAGTTTACTGCTGGCTGAAGGTCAGAAGTAAAGAATCACCAACCCAAGACAAGAATGCGGATCAGGTGCTGTCATTTTTTCTACCTCTCTGCTTATTTCAGGCCAGTGGCTCAGTATTGACACCATCTGGAGTCCTTGAGAAGTCACCTATTCCTGAGATTTCTTTCACTTTCATTTTGCTCTGTTTAGTATGGCGTCTGCTGCTATGAGAGAAGAACTGACTTGTGGTATCTGTCTGGAAATTTACATGGATCCCGTATCATTGAGATGTGGTCACTACTTCTGCCATGACTGCATAGTGAAGGCACTAGACACCCAGGAAGGGGGTAGATCTTATACCTGTCCTGAATGCAGAGGAAAGTACCCAAAGAGGACTTGTCTGCAGAAGAACAGGAAGCTACGTAATATAGTGGAATACTTCAGATCAATGCAGAGAGAACAGGAGAAAACCGGGGTATCATGTATGTATTCTATTTCATTTTCTGTTCCCGTGTTTGTATCCTTAAGTCTGTTGGTATGAGATCACATGGAAGTCTTTATTGTCTTTTGTGCTCAGGGAGTGTTTCTCCAGCTTTAGCAACCCCACAACCACTTTAAGCAGGGCTCTCATTCTGAACCCTGGTCTCAGATAAGTAGATTCTAGTATTGGAATCTTAGTCTTGTGTTCCAGTATAGAGGCTCCGAGGCAGAGGATGATGTGAATATAATGCGGAGTAAGTAGTAGAGTTTAGACTAGGATCCAAACACACCAGAGTTCATCCCTATTTAGCACTACCTTGCTGTGCAATAAAATTGTTAAATGTCCCCCACAATGTATGAAGAGGACATGCCAGGCTGGTGATTTAGGAGCTCACTGGCCAATTTAAATAGCTTCTTGTTGTTTCTTAGATTGTATTTCTGGCATACCACACCTTGTTCGCAACTCACCTGCATCTATCCATGAATTCTCTGTTTCCTGTCCACAACTTGTTCATCTCTACACAACCCTTCTCCATACACCCTCTGCTCCCTGACCACACGTAATCTACCAATGCCCAACACCTCTCCATGAACCCCTGCTACCAATTCTGTTCTGTATATATTTGTCATAAGGGTATTCTGCCTGTGTTTCCATTTTTGCCCTCCACTCTCCTTCTGTAATCTCAATCAGTGCTCTGCTACCTGTCCCCACCTCGCTCACCTCTTCTCAACATCTCCCTATGAACCCTCTCCAACTTGTTCCCACCTCTCACCTCTCCCACCCGCTTTCTTCCTGCCCACACTTCATTCACCTCTCCCTGTTTCCTCTCCATGAACCCTCTGCCTGCCCACACCTTACTTACCTCTGCCTGACACCTCTTCATGAACCCTCTGCTTGCCATCTACACCTCACTCACATCTCTTTGTTTCCATTCTATGAACCCTTTGCTGCTTGTCCACACCTCCCAATACTAGCTATTTTATGCCTTGTCCACATCTCACTTGCATTTCTCCATAAACCCTCTGCTGCCTGACCACAACTGACCCACTTCTCCCTAACACCTCTCCATGAACCCCTGCTGCCTGACTACACCTTATTAATTTCCTATATGTCCTATATTTTTTACTTTAAGAGCATTCTGCTCATGTTTCCATTTTTGCCATCCACTCTCCTTCTCTAATCTCAATCTATTGCTTGCCCACTTCTCGTTCACATTTCTCAGGAGCCCTCTTCCTACCTGCCCACACCTTGCTTACCTCAACCTGACACCTCTTCATGAACTCTTATTTTTGTGTCCACACATCACTCACCTCACTCATCTCTACCTGTCTGTTCTCTGTGAACATTCCGCTGCCTGCCTACAACTTACTCTCCTCTTCCCGACACCTCTTTGTGAACCCTCTGATTCGTGTCCCCACGTCACTCACCTCTCCGTTTCTATTCCAGGAATCCTTTGTTGCCCAACCACACCTTGCTTACCTCTGTCCTACACCTTTCCATGAACCCTTTACTACCTTACTACACATCACTCCTCTATTTCTGATACAGAACTTCTCCATGAAACCTGTGCTGGCTGTCCACACCTAAATCACATTGACCAACACCATTTCATGAACCCTTTGTTGCCTGACCACACCTCACTCACTATTTCCAGGTAACTCCTCATAAACCTTCAATGACCCCATATAACTCACCTTGTCATCTTTCCTACTTGTACAATATTCCTTTGGCCACCTAATCTTCACCTTTTGATCACTTTCGTCCCATGTAATTCTCAGAATATTTTTCACATTTCCCTTGTGTTTCCAGTTACCATTTCCAGTCTGATGAGTGAATTCGTTCAGTTGGCCATAGGGCTGCCTATCAGATTTGTCAGAGAGGCAGCCAAATGGACAACTAAGGCAACTTGCACAGCAGACTGACAATGCCACTGTCAATTGGAAGATAGTGGCTTAGCACTATCAGTCTGCAACCTTCAGGTTGCTAGGGCTTGGTTTGCTTTGATATGATTGAAGACTGTTTTGTATTTAAGTTAAATCAAGAGCCTTCCCCGACAGATTCAAGGCAATGCTTGGAGCATAAAGCTAACACTTTGTTGTAGGTTTTTTGTTTTTTCTGACTGCACTTATTAATTTTTGATTGAAGTGGGTAAGTTTTTGTCAGCTCTCTCTATGTCTGCCCCATGTCTTTATTGCTTATACACTTTATTGATTGAATAAAGCATGCTTTATTTTTAGCGTATGTACTTTACAGTGTTTGGATGTCTTCTTTCCATTCTCCAGTCCCCTTTACAGGCTTGGGTTCACCCGGTAGCCACAACTCCTACCACTGAAACCAGCACAGGTACACTTTCCTCAATGGGAACCAGAACCTTTACTGGCCTAGAACGTCGCAAGCTTATCCAGCAGCAGTTGGTGTTATTGCTACATGCACACAAGTGTCAACGACAGCAGAAAGGCAGTGGTGTCATGCATGTATGCAGTCTTCCCCATTGTCTTACCATGAAGAATGTTCTGAATCACATGCCACATTGTAAAGCTGGGAGAACCTGCCAGGGTAAGCTGTTATCAAATGTACCAAGTTGTTAAAATAACCTTTACTGCTGCTCCGTATTCACTGTACCATGTTCCCAACTAGAGATGAGCGAATTATTCAAAAATTCGATTCGGCTGATTCGGCGAATTTCAGGAAGAAATTCGATTCGATGCCAATTTATTCGCTACGAAGTTAACTTATAAAAAGGGTTTCTAGGCTTCAGAGAGCCTTTAAATTAGTGCAGAACACTGTACCTTTAATTTAAATGCCCTTGGAGATGAGGAAGGAGAAGGAGAAGGAGAAGGATGAGAAGAAGGAGAAGGAGAAGGATGAGAAGAAGGAGAAGGAGAAGGATGAGAAGAAGGAGAAGGATGAGAAGAAGGAGAAGGAGAAGGAGAAGGATGAGAAGAAGGAGAAGGATGAGAAGATGGAGAAGGAGAAGGATGAGAAGAAGGAGAAGGATGAGAAGAAGGAGAAGGATGAGAAGAAGGATGAGAAGAAGGAGAAGGATGAGAAGAAGGATGAGAAGGATGAGAAGAAGGATGAGAAGAAGGAGAAGGATGAGAAGAAGGAGAAGGAGAAGGATGAGAAGAAGGAGAAGGATGAGAAGAAGGAGAAGGATGAGAAGAAGGATGAGAAGAAGGATGAGAAGAAGGAGAAGGATGAGAAGAAGGACAGTTCTGTGACAGTTTCTGTCTATTTCTAACAGTTCTGTGACATTCACTCCATACAGCGGTTTCAACCGCTGTATGGAGGGAATGTCACAGAACTGTCAGAAATAGCCTATTTCTGACAGTTCTGGGACATTCACTTCATACAGCGGTTGAAACATTGTATCTATTTGTTTCCATAAATGACATTCTGCAGATACACTTAGAGGAGCTCTGCAGATACACTTTTGGCCGGCTTGGAATTATTCTTATTTTCATCCTACTTCTTCTTCTTCTTCTTCATCCTCATCCTCATCCTCTTCTTCTTCTTCTTCTGAGGATGAGGATGAAGAAGAAGAAGAAGTAGGATGAAAATAAGAATAATTCCAAGCCGGCAAAAAGTGTATCTGCAGAGCTCCTCTAAGTGTATCTGCAGAATAGAGGAGCTCTGCAGATACACTTTTTGCCGGCTTGGAATTATTCTTATTTTCATCCTACTTCTTCTTCTTCTTCATCCTCATCCTCAGAAGAAGAAGAGGATGAGGATGAGGATGAAGAGGAAGAAGAAGAAGTAGGATGAAAATAAGAAGAATTCCAAGCCGGCAAAAAGTGTATCTGCAGAGCTCCTCTATTCTGCAGATATACTTAGAAGAGCTCTGCAGATACACTTTTTGCCGGCTTGGAATTATTCTTATTTTCATCCTACTTCTTCTTCTTCTTCTTCTTCTTCATCCTCATCCTCATCCTCTTCTTCTTCTTCTGAGGATGAGGATGAAGAAGAAGAAGAAGAAGTAGGATGAAAATAAGATTAATTCCAAGCCGGCAAAAAGTGTATCTGCAGAGCTCCTCTAAGTGTATCTGCAGAATAGAGGAGCTCTGCAGATACACTTTTTGCCGGCTTGGAATTATTCTTATTTTCATCCTACTTCTTCTTCTTCTTCATCCTCATCCTCAGAAGAAGAAGAAGAGGATGAGGATGAAGAGGAAGAAGAAGAAGAAGAAGAAGTAGGATGAAAATAAGAATAATTCCAAGCCGGCAAAAAGTGTATCTGCAGAGCTCCTCTATTCTGCAGATACACTTAGAGGAGCTCTGCAGATACACTTTTTGCCGGCTTGGAATTATTCTTATTTTCATCCTACTTCTTCTTCTTCTTCTTCATCCTCATCCTCATCCTCTTCTTCTTCTTCTGAGGATGAGGATGAAGAAGAAGAAGAAGAAGTAGGATGAAAATAAGAATTCCAAACCGGCAAAAAGTGTATCTGCAGAGTTCCTCTATTTCTGACAGTTCTCTGACAGCTCCTTCACATGTACAGCGGTTGAAACATCTGTTTCCGAATAAAAACATCTGTATCCTAAATGGAAACTAATAGATACAATGTTTCAACCGCTGTACATGTGAAGGAACTGTCAGAGAAATGTCAGAAATAGCGGAGCTCTCTGCAGGGACACTTTTGCCGGCTGATCGGGAAAAATCCGATTCGCGCACCCGAAGTAGGCAAATATTCGGATTCGCCGCGAATCGAATTTTTCCTGAAATTCGTATCGAATTCCGGTTCGCCTGGTTCGATTCGCTCATCTCTATTCCCAACCTTTGACTCCCTACTTTTAGATATTTTTTTCCATTGCCTTCAGTGCAAAAACTGTCAGGCTGCTCAGTCATTGTAGCTTCTGAATGTGACATCATAGTGCCTGTAAAATATGAAATTAAAAGAAAAAAGATGCAGAATGTGAATAGGATTCCAATATGTAAATCTTAGCGTTCAGGAGCCAGCTATTAAATCATTTTCGATGTCTTTACTGTATATTTCTTGGTTCCATAAAATTGCTGCTGGAAACCAAATTTGACTCTTCAATTCTACATTAAATAGCCCACCTTGCTTATGATTTGGTTGCCCGTTTGAGATGAAACAATTTTAAGCTTTTAGGTAGGCTAAAACTGAATGTTTTAAGAGTGTTTTATTTTATAACAGAGCTTTGTCTAAAGAATTGTAGGCTTCTTCTTCAACTTTTGAAATAAACCTGTGGGATTCACAAACGAAGATGTAGGTCTAAGTGAATTCTCCCTTTGAGGTAGACCGACGGTGCTCCAAAGGACAGTGTCTTCTTGGCACTTTAAATAGCATGAGAGTATAAGGTGAAGAGCCAGCAATCGCTCTCCAGATAAAACTACTTTATTAACCACTTCCAGTCCGCACACTTTTACCCCCTTCCTGTCCAGGCCAATTTTCAGCTTTCAGTGCTGTCACACTTTGAATAACAATTGCGCGGTCATGCAACACTTTACCCATATGAATTTTTTAGCATATTTTTGAGACAGATAAAGCTTTATTTTGGTGGTATTTATTCACCACTGGGATTTTTATTTTTTTTTGCTATGTAAATGAAAATGTCCAAAAATTTTGAAAAAAAGTGTTTTTCTTATAAAATTTTGCAAATAAATAGTATTTCATCATAAATCTTGGCCAAAATTTATTCCGTTATCTTTTTAGTAAAAAAATAAAAATAACCCAAATTAGTTTATAACCCAAAATTATAATTTTTAAACATTTTTTTTATTTTTTTATATTCTTTTTTATGGGTTTTTTTTACATACTGTCACCTTAGCAGTACAGTGTCACCATGGTGACATTGTACTACTTGTGGGGGGTGATGAAGATTTTTTTTTTTTTTACACTGATTGCTTTTACACCCATAAAGGCTGTAAAAGCAATAATTTCTCTGTCTCTGTAGCTGCATTCTTGCAGCCATTGAGAACTACTGTGTGAGCTGTGATTGGTCACAGCTGTTGTAAATAGCCTTGTACCATGTGACCTCTGTGATCATTCACAGATTTCACACGTAGTAAGCAGTGATGTCAGAAGTGACATCTTCCCTACTACTCTTGCCAATCAGTGATCACATGATCGGGACCTCGCACAGAGGTCCCTGTAACAGCGTATACCCAGAAATGGACGCAGTTCAACCATTTTGGCTTCAACCTCCATCTTGGCAAAGGGATTAACCATCCTGACAAATATATTTCTCCCTCATTCTTCCCCCCTCCCTTTCTGAGAGTCCCAGCGACATTTGGCCAGTGTGTATGTGTGTCACAGAAGGGTCATAGGAGCTATAAAGCCCCCCAAGGGAGCCGGGGCCTCCCTGTCCAAAGATCCTGAAAATTGTAACACCTCAGAAGAGATAAGGTAAGCTTTCCCAGGAGTTGAAAGAGATTCCGACCTAATAAACCTAACTCAGCGTATGTGACAGAATCAGATAACCATTGTTAAAATCCATTTTCCCCCTATGTCTCATATCTTGGAATATGAGAGACTTACATAAAAACCTGACATATCGTCAGATTGGCTACAAAAAGGCGAACAGTTTGTTGGATTACTTGCCTTGTCTCGAATACACAGGAAAGCAGAAAAGTAGATCTCGTGAACCGTTCAGTATAGAATTACATATTTCACCTCTAATCAATCCTCAGACGTGTCTGCATAATAATCTACCTGCGGGTGGAATGTCACTTGTGCAGATGGAAAGTTAAGGGCCAAAATATGAGTAACGGGAGATTTTGGCTCTAGTTGAGGTATCCACCCATACCTCCACGCCCTACACGGGGTATTGGTCCTTGACTTCAGAGACACCCCCTGCTGGGGACTACAAAATAGGCTGTCAGGCCTAAGAGTGGGAGTTGAAGACGTCTCCCATTTTAACATCAATGCCACCTGGGGAGACCCGTGCCCTTTTGCTCTGAAACTTGGATCTGCTAACCCAGGATTTTGGCAAGTACCTTAACCCTTTCACCTCTCTCTGATATCTCTTTGCTGTGCTGTTGGTCTCTGTATGTTTATATATATATCTTAGTTACCTCTTTTCTGTAAATATTTTTATTGCACCCGTTTGACCTTTTAGTAATAAATCTTTCCTTCTGAAAGTGTTGAACTGTTTCTATAGCGCTTTTATTGCAATTTACGAATTCCTGCCTCTAAAGAAAATGCTGCTGTTTGTTTAACCCTCTGTATAACTGTGTTATGCAGACGATTACCTCAACCATTATAGTGTTATTGCTGAGATTTCCGAGGTTCCTCTTTCTCTGTACAAAAAGGAGGTAGTGGCAGTGTGAAGGGTTAATTGCGTAATTAACCTGACCCAGTAACAATCGCTCAGGCTGCCGGTACATCGATTGTGGTCCAATTAGCTGGAAAATCATTGTGCAGGGTGCAGTTGGGTGTGGCATTGTTACGCACGTGACATCGCGGTTTTAGATCAGCTAGTCCTTCGGTCACAAGTTTGGTGAGAAGGCCTGGGGTCTGACGCCGCGATCGTGACAGTCCCATCTGACGATCGGTGTTCCACTGTGTCCGGAGGACACAGCGGGCTCCAGATCGTGGTGCTGCGTGCTCCCAGGGAGCGCGCACAAGCAGGGTGCGGGGAGGCCGTTTATAAACGGCCACTCCACCCTGCACTGCCACCGTCCAGCCGTTTATATACAACAGCAGGATGGGAAATGGTTAATAAAGGGTACAGTGTGCAAGTTACAGCAGCTTACGCATTTTGGTAAAAAAACATTATTCATAGCCATGGCTATGAATAAAGACCTAATAAAGACTGGTCACTGCTAATCTCTCTCCCTGTGCAGGGTGACTAGTCTTGTATCTGCCCCTATTGTATTTTGCAGGCAGCGTGTAGTGGGTGGGCCACATTAAATGAAATAAAGTTTTTATTTATATCTTACCCTACAGTATGCACTTACAGAATATTGTGCCTTTTCATCCCTTAGTTCCCCACTGCGCTTCCTCCAGGCAGATAATCTCTCATTGGAAGAATTGCACACGGCGTGACTGTCCTGTGTGCGCACCTGTAGGGAATGCCAGAAGCAACAGGAACCAGCTGTGTAAGTGTATTCATTGCCCATGTATTCTTTGGTGATATAGAACAATGTCCCACAAAAGGGCATAATTGTGAGCCATATCTGCCCTTACTGATGATAGAATATTGTGCATATGATATGTTGCAGAGCAAATGCAATTCCAAGCTTTAAAGTGACCCTGTTGTAATACCAGGATATAAACCCAAAGTACTCTGTAAAAGAAGGAGCTGAATACTTTCCTGTCCGGTGGGCAGAGAGTCCAGTATTTGTTTTATTCCAGAGCTAAAGGGTGCTGCTGCTATCTGACACTTCTGGGTGTGTCAGATAGTGTGTACTCACTGCACTCTGTGGTTCCATCTGCTGGTCACTATGTCACTCCAGCACCTTAAAGTAGTGTAGGAGCAGGTAGGTGATACTGCAGAACACGGCAGGGAAAACACTAACCTACAAACCCGGAAGTGTTGAAAAACAGTGATGCCACTAGCTCTGGAAGAGAAAGAACACTGAGAAGCTAAATACTGTGTTTCCCCGAAAATAAGACACCGACTTATAGTTATTTTTCCTCAAGAAGACACACTATGGCTTATTTTAAGGGGATGTCTTATTTTTATTAAGTATCGTACAGCAATCTACATTTGTTCAAATATAGTTAAGTTGTCTTAAGCTGAAGCTTTTCCCCTATCCCCTGGTGTTTGTGGGGGGTGAGAGAGACCCACAGACTGTTGCTAGTCGGTGCTGGGGAGCAGCAGCTTTACTGGTGTTTGTGGGGGGTGAGAGAGACCCACAGACTGTTGCTGGTCGGTGCTGGGGAGCAGCAGCTTTACTGGTGTTTGTGGGGGTGAGAGAGACCCACAGACTGTTGCTGGTCAGTGCTGGGGAGCAGCAGCTTTACTGGTGTTTGTGGGGTTGAGAGAGACCCACAGACTGTTGCTGGTCGGTGCTGGGGAGCAGCAGCTTTACTGGTGTTTGTGAGGGTGAGAGAGACCACAGACTGTTGCTGGTCAGTGCTGGGGAGCAGCAGCTTTACTGGTGTTTGTGGAGGTGAGAGAGACCCACAGACTGTTGCTGGTCGGTGCTGGGGAGCAGCAGCTTTACTGGTGTTTGTGGGGGCTGAGAGAGACCCACAGACTGTTGCTGGTCGGTGCTGGGGAGCAACAGCTTTACTGGTGTTTGTGGAGGTGAGAGAGACCCACAAACTGTTGGTCGGTGCTGGGGAGCAGCAGCTTTACTGGTGTTTGTGGGGGGTGAGAGAGACCCACAGACTTTTGCTGGTTGGTGCTGGGGAGCAGCAGCTTTACTGGTGTTTGTGGAGGTGAGAGAGACCCACAAACTGTTGGTCGGTGCTGGGGAGCAGCAGCTTTACTGGTGTTTGTGGGGGGTGAGAGAGACCCACAGACTGTTGCTGGTCGGTGCTGGGGAGCAGCAGCTTTACTGGTTTGTGGGGGGTGAGAGACACCCACAGACTGTTGCTGGTTGGTGCTGGGGAGCAGCAGCTTTACTGTTGTTTGTGGGGGTGAGAGAGACCGACACTGTTGCTGGTCGGTGCTGGGGAGAAGCAGCTTTACTGGTGTTTGTGGGAGGTGAGAGAGACCCACAGACTGTTGTTGGTCAGTGCTGGGGAGCAGCAGCTTTACTGGTGTTTGTGGGGGTGAGAGAGACCCACAGACTGTTGCTGGTCAGTGCTGGGGAGCAGCAGCTTTACTGGTGTTTGTGGGGGTGAGAGAGACCCACAGACTGTTGCTGGTCAGTGCTGGGGAGCAGCAGCTTTACTGGTGTTTGTGGGGGTGAGAGAGACCCACAGACTGTTGCTGGTTGGTGCTGGGGGAGAGAGACCCACAGTGCCGAGTAAAACAGCAGGCACAGCTTTACTTCTTCCCCGAGGCCACACAATATGGTACCTAAAGCAGAGCGTCCTGATCCTCACTTCACTGAGAAGACTTTTACTTTCACTTTCTACCTCTTCACCATCTCCCTCTATGAATTGGCTTGCAGCACGCACAGAATGACTGGGAGCCGACCTTGTTCATGGGGCTGCCCGCAACCTCTCCATTCACCTCCGAGATAGCAGCTGTCACAATGGGGGAGATGAGAAGGGCTGCCCGGCTCCGCGCCCGTACACTGCATAGCCACGCCTATCACTGTCTTATTTTCGGGGTATGGCTTATATTGCGCAAATGCTTAGAAATCCTGCTATGGCTTATTTTATGGGTATGTCTTATTTTCGGGGAAACACGGTACTTACCTATCCAGTGGGCACTGAATCCAATTTCAGGAATTTTTTATTATAGCGGCACATTCACTTTAAGGCGCACATTCCGGAAACTCTCCATGTGCATTCTTGAAATGCTCAAAAAATGTGTTAAAAATGCACATCACACTTGTTTTGCCATTAATTGTTAATGGTACCCCAAATATGGCTAGCAAACACGTGTTTTGCGGCATGGTAAAACGTGTGCGAAACTTAATGCCCGAAAACGTCCGAGAGCTTCTTTTGGCACGTTTGTCCCCCATAGGGCAGCCCATTCAAATGAATAAACTGCCATATTCTGTTGCGGAAAAAGCACAGAAAAACATGGGTGACAAATGTGACACAGCACTGTGAATGGGACCTTGAATGTGGCATGCATTCCTGCAATATTGCACTCTCTGCTGTGGAGTATAATGGAATGCCCATCTATCTACAGACATGCAGGGAGGCAGGCACTCTTTTATACTCTATGGCATGCCTGTATCCAGAGGTGTACCTACAGGGGTCGCAACTGAGACCTGGCCCCATGCTTCAGGGAGCCCATGTGGTCAATTGTACGCCTGGATAGGAGGAGAGGCAGGGCAGCTTTGACCGCAGGAATTCAGTGGTTACAGGAGGAAAATCGAGAGATCATTTCCTCTATATGCAGCTTCCCCCTTATCTCCTCCTATCCAGCTTCTTTCTGCTTTGTCATTTAGCTGCCCCTTCATTTTCTCAACAGACAGTTAGTGATCAGTACCAATCACTGACTCTATCTATTCATAACTGAAACACAGTAAACTGTGTTTACTATGCTTCAGTTTATGAATGGGCAGGGAAATCTGTACAGACCTATTCCTGTCCATTCATTCTGTGCAGCTGAGGATGCAGAGAATGAGATTGAGGGCTGTCTCCCTAATCTCATTTCTCTGTCCCAAAGGTGGAACATCAGAGGTCTGTTTAGACCCCTGATATCTCACCAAAGCCAAAGAGCTCCTAAAAACAAAATTGTAAAAAATAATTTTAAAAAATTTAAAAATGGTAAAAAGAATAATAAATAAAATAAAACAACAACAATAAAGAAAACTACTGACACCAGTGGCGGAACTACCAAGGTCGCAAAGGTCACACTTGTGATTGGGCCCTTGCGCCCCCCCCTTAGCTATTTCTCTAATGATTGAATTAATTTTTTTCCCTAATTATTTTATTATCACATTAAAAATGCTCCAAATGAAAAAAAAAATAAACTTTTATTTTGATTATAAGTAGGTCCACCAATGCTTTGTTCTATTATTGTAAGTTTAGTGTTGTTATAAATTGGACAAATCAAAGAACAATGTAGACATTTTTATCTACTACACTAGTTGTTTTAAAAAAATACTTTTCAAAGTAGAAAACAAAACAGTTTATATATATATATATATATATATATATATATATATTTATATTCTATCCCTGGCCATGCGGGATCTCCTGCATGGTAGGGGTTGGGGAAAGACCTGGAAACCTACCCTGTACAATAATTGCTAAGAGAATTCATGGAAGAAGTCGCTTGCGAGTGATGGTCCATGCAATTGCCAAGGGTCGGATACAACTGAATGGATAGATAGATATTCTATGGATTTAATAGACAATAAAATATTTTTTTGCAAGACAATATAATCAAAAGAAAGTGTTGTTTGTGCTAAAAACTGTATTGTTTTGTTAAATTCTATGCAGCCATCCAATCAACCTATGGATATAAATTTGACCCTTTGTCTCTTTTAAATAGTGCTTATGTAGTGTGCAAAAATGCCTATAAAAATGTGATATCAGCACCAATATAACCACACATACATACATAGTATACATCTTCTTTATAAAATGCATTAGACTATTGGTGGTTTATGTGGATCCTCTGAGATCTATGCAAAGCAGAATGGGCCCCAGGTCAGTAAAGATGCAGATACATATGTATGTCAGTAAGAAGATATGAACCAGGCTGGGCTGCAGGCAAATATCCCCTCTTCCTTTGTGTCCCTATCTGATAAATAGGTCTGAATGTGCAGTTTATAAGCATGATGTCCTTTTCCTCAGGAGACTTTATATAGTCATCATACAGGGTTTTTTAGTCTGGAGACTAAAGCTTGCCATAGATGGATCAAAATTTGACCAGTTCAGCAAGGACCGGACAAATTTCAATTAGTGTGAGACCTTCCCTTAGATTGATGACTGTCAAATGAACAAGCCGGAAAACTTTTGATGATCAACTGCTGCAGTCAATTGGCTGCAGCTGCTAATTAGTGTATTCTGACAGCGCCGGGCCCCACTGTCAGAATACAATATCCCAGTTGGGTAGGAGGGGTTGATGGATTCCTCCATCCAACCCGTTTGTGTAGTTGGAGGAACTGTCTACGGTCAGCTTTAGTTAACAATTTCTAACACAATAGTTTGGATTGTCTTGGGTATATACAGGTAGTGCTGCAAAAACAAATAGCAAATAGTATTTCTCTGTTGAATATTTTTACTTTCTCTCTCTTTTTTTTTTTTTTTTTTTTTACAGCATAGGTACATGGATATAAAGTCAATACAGAACTGAAAGGCAAAATGAAGCAAGATTCACTGACATCAGTAGCCCAACTGAGCGAATAGTGCCAGAATCTACCATGTGAACTTACGTGGTGCCGCTATGCAGATTTTACTAAAGATTCAAAATAAAAAAACTATACAACTAACAAATAAAAATGGTCTTTGTGTATGAATTCTAATGGTTGCCAGTAGCCAAAAGCCCATTGAAGAGTACAAGTTTTTTTCTTATTTTTCACCATTTTTATTTTATATGATACCAATCAAGGTTTACGCTGGGCAAATAACCTTTCAGTTTTTGCCTGCATAGAATGAATAAATACAAATTATTTGTAGGTGATATCGCATGTATGAAACTGAAATATAACAGATGAAGACTTCAAGGGTTATTGGGGAACTGTCCAACTTCTTCTGTATGGTTCTCAGTGGTCTGAGAATTTAATTGAAGAAGGCCCAGACTCTTCTCTATCTGATAAGTTATGCTTCCTCACATCATTATGCAGCTAAGGACTGGGAAATGTTTTAGGGCCCCTTTCTCCAGGATAACATGGTGTAAGCAGAAGTTGTTACTATACTCTTAAGTACCGAAGTGCTGTAATCTTTATTTCTGGAATTAAAGTATAACTAAAAGCAAACATTTTTTGTGTCAGATAGAAGGGAGCTCCTTCTGCTGCCAGTCAAACTCCTGCAAGGAGGGAGCATGGGCATGGCTTACCAGCGCTGTGTGTATCTATGCATGCACACCGCTCGGCTTGGGAGCGCATACACATGGGTGCCTTCTTAGCATCCGGCTTGCTGGGGAGGCACCCAGAGGAGGAGCAGGAGGATCAGACAGTGCCAGTAGGGAATTGCCAAAGAGGAGGTAAGGGACCTTTTAAATAAAACCTTAAAATAAAAGCCACAATATTGCACAGAGCAGGTAAGTATAACCTCTTTTTTTTTTTTTTTAATTCCAAAAGGTATTTATTGAAGTAAAAGGCATATCAGGTCATATACAGATACGGAGCACAGTCCGCGTATATACATCTGGCCTATTCTCCCGTAACGCAGACGGGTTATCAGATATTCATTTGAAGTGTGAATCGTTCTGAAGCAAAATAACACATTATAACAGGTGAACGATATAAACCAGTAAAGTATTGATTATAAATGGTAGTCTAGAAAATTAGGATGGATGCTGATCTATTGAGTAGGGAGTGCTCACATAATAGGACAATGAAGCATAGGACAACGATATCATCTAAAGGCGTGCATATCGTATGTGTCCGTATCCAAAAAATGTAGGTTTTTTTTTTTTATAAAGGACATGCACACCTATATGCGAGAGGACACTCCATCCCTTATAAGAGATATAGTCAGTTGGGTAAGAAAAAGGTGTGAAGGAAAGAAGGAAAAGAAAGGAGAAGGGAGCATCAGATGAAAAGATAGGAAAGATAATGTCATAGAGGGGAGGGAGAGAAGGAAAAAAAAAAAGGGGGGGGGGTCAATTATTAAGTAGTTACTGTTAAACCAATCATATCGTGGTACATTAGTCAAACTAACGTATATTATTCCTTTGATTTAAGATACAGTATGGTTAGGCTCAATCCATGGAGCAATTCTGGGGGTGAGAGCTTTAAAGGTTGTCTCTTTTTTTTACTTTAACAAAAAAAATTATAGCCTTTAATATCACTTTAAGTGTGGGCCCTGACATGTCCAGAAGGCTGAAAAAAAGTTAGTTTTTGAAAATTTGCTTTTTATTAGTTATTGAGATGGTAATAATGCAACATATCTAACGAGCAGGGCCCTCTGTTTCCTCTTGTACCAAATTGTATCGTAACTGTAATGTCTGCCTTCATTTTGTAAAGTGCTGCGCAAACTGTTGGCGCTATATAAATCCTGTATAATAATAATATATTTCTCTGCAGCTCCTTCCCTGTTTGGTCAGGTGACAAAATGGAAAGTGATGGGAGCACTCACAATCGGCCACCAACAAAAGAAGGCATTCTAATGTCCTCCAATGGAAGGGGCACACAATACTGACCACCAACCTAAAAGGACCACTTTTACCATTGACCACTAATGTAGGAGACACTTCTCCACTGACAATCAGTGAAAAGGTGCACTTCACCTATGACTGCCTATGTAAGGAATATAAGGTGATACCACACTGAACACTATGTGAACATACTGCAAAAATACCACTGAATTTCATAAGCTGTGCTGTACATTACATACTCCTGACCTAAGGGTTTGTTATCTCAGCGGTTGCTGATTGCTAACTAGTACCCAACCTAGTTAATCAAGTTCTTACTTAAAGAGTAACTCTACTTTTGTTGAGAAGAATGCAAGCCCTATTGGGTAACAGTGTACTCTCCAGCACTCCGGGAATCAATTGCCAAAGGAAGGCCAGGGGAACCAAGGCAAAAGGTGGCCTATGGATAGCGTTTTGGAGATGCAGCCCTCCTCAGATAGGGAAATCAACAACTTAAAAAGAGCAAACAGGTGGCGCAAACACCTACTGCATTATCCAAGGTTTATTGAAAAGTAAAAAAGACAAAAACATACAGACATAGCATGTGTGCAAAGCTTTGTATGATAATAAGAGATGGCCACAACAATGGGCAGGGTGCTCCGACTGTCAGTGTGGTTGGCTCTCTGAAGCGTTTCAGGGACGAATCCCTTTCCTCAGAGCTAAGCTAAGCTTCCATCATTAGCTCTGAGGAAAGGGATTCATCCCCAAAACGTGTCAGCAAGCCGACCACACTGACAGTAGGAACACCCTGCCCATTGTAGTGGCCATCTCTATTATCATACAAAGCTTTACACACATGATATGTCTGTGAGTATGTTTTCGTCTTTTTTACTTTTCAATAAAACTTGGATAATGCACTAGGTGTTTGCGCCACCTGTATGCTCCAATCCCTATTGGGTGACCAATGTACATCTCAAGGATTTTATCAAACTTTGTGGCAGATTCCTGCCTTGCCCTTTACCATGAAGTTTTCTCTGTTTTTGTTTCACCATGTCCTCTGCAGACTGATTCTGAATGGGAGGGGCTGACTCATTATAATCAGCTGGTGTACTCTCAGTATTTTAATGAGAAAAGCTGCAGTATCTACATCCCTGAAGAATCATTTAACCCTTGGGGAGTACCTAACCCAAACTGAAATCCCTTGTGCAGGGGGTGTTTAAAAATTTTACTTATATCTTAGTGAAAACATCTGGGAAATTTAGTGAACCAATCAAATAAACAGGAATATGAATTTCTGGGACCCTTCTCTACACCAGCAGTGTATAGAACACAATCAGGTTGCCATATTACATTGAATTTTTCATAAGATTACAGCATCAGATTGAAAAAGAAAGGTAATTTTAATAAGATAACATTACAACATGGCTTGTGTTGCAATTCCACAGTATATGCTTCATTATTTTTTGCATTTTCTCTATTTTTTTCCACAAATGTTGAAGTTAAGGAAGGCAAAGGCATAGAGTTAGCTTAATGTCTATATTTTGTGCATAGGAAGGCATGCGGTTTCTTTTTTTATTTTTGTTCCAACGTTCACTGTGGTATGATATACTGTACGTTCCTTGGGATTTCTCTTTCCAGTGCGCCCAGGGTTGCACAAAATTTTTTACAATCAAAGCAATGCACCTGACTTAAAACATTCAGATTAAAAAATGAGGTGTCGCGCAGATATTATTATTACAGGTACTTATATTATTATTATTATACAGTATTTATAAAGCACCGATGATTCGCTCAGCGCTGTACATTACAAAGGGGGACAGAACATGTGACAGAACAATACCAATACAATGCAAAACATGAGGGGATTGAGGGCCCTGCTCTTTCGAGTTTACAATCTTATATAGCGCTGTCAATTTACGTAGTGCTTTACGTACAGTTCAGCTCATATATATTTAGGCACAATTTTAGTTGTTTTTTCAGGTATTTACCAACACATATTCAAACTATAGTTATATCATGGATATGGGCTGAAAGTGCACACTCTCAGGTTTAATTTGAAGGTATGTACATCCAAATTGGAGGAAGGGTGTAGGAATTACAGCTCTTAAGAGTAGCCATCCGACCTTTTTCAAGGGATTCCAGAGAAGGGATACTGTACAATAGCCTTGCCAGCATAAGAACAGACATCTAGGATTACTCCTACACAGGGGCGGACTGACCATTTGGAAACTCGGGCGCTGCCCGAGGGCCCGGGGTCAGTAGGGGGCCCCATGAGATGTTCCTGGTACCTTTTTCATAGGCTTTTTTGAGTTTGGGCCCCATGATCCCCTATTGCCCGGGGGTTCCATGAGTTGTCAGTCCGCCCCTGCTCCCACATAAGGTCAAAAGAAGCGTTACTGCGTAGCATCCAGCCAAGGCTTTGGCTATAGACAGGGCTGCTGATAAGACAGTTCAGCCGGTCTTGTTGTACTAGACCTGGGCCCCATCAGCTCAACAGGGGTGTTTGGGGCAGCTTTATAATTCTTTTCTGCCAAATACAAAGATAGGACTCTCCTTTAAGAATCTTTCACCCAAGCTTTTCCAATTAGGGCCACCTGCCAGTTTTTCATGCTTACCTTAATTGAAAGCTCCATGTGGGTCTACAGGAGTCTGGATGTAAATGGAATTCTTGCCATTTACATCCGCCTACCTCCATGTCCATTCAGGTCCAGAAAAAAAGTTTTTTTTCAAGGCAGGGTCAGGGGAGGGGCCAGGGGTGGGATCAAGGGTGGAGTCAAAGGGGGCCCTATCAGGTAGACTGTACAGGATTTCTATCAGTGACCCTGGCTATAGATACCCTTTAACATGTGATCTGCATTCATCTCTTGGGTCGGCTGCTGAAAGTATTCAGCATTCGTTGTCGTTTCCAGTATGTGCTGAATATCTTCACCCATTCAAGACAAGAACGCAGATAAGCAACTGTCATTTTTACTTCCTCCATACTTATCCTGGACCAGTGACTCAGTATCTGGGGGGTTTCCAAGAAGTCATCTGTTCTTCTTAGAAATTCTTTCACTTTCATTTTGTGTTCATCATGGCGTCTGCTGCTATAAGAGAGGAGCTGACCTGTGTTATCTGCCTGGACATTTACACGGATCCCGTATCACTGAGATGTGGTCACTACTTCTTCCATGACTGTATAGTAACTGCACTGGACACCCAGGAAGGGGGTATATATTATACCTGTCCTGAATGCAGAGGAAAGTACCCAAAGAGGCCTCGTCTGATCAAGAACAGGAAGCTACGTAATATAGTGGAATACGTCCGAACTACGCAGAGAGAACAGGAGAAAACCGGGGTATCGTGTATGTATTCTGTTCCCATGTTTGTATGCTGAAGTCTCTTGGTCTGAGATCACATGGAAGTCCTTATTACCATCACTGCCAGCAGAGCTCTCACTCTGCCCCTTGGTCTCAGATCAGTAGCTTCTACTTATCAAACTCTGTACCTCAAGTAAAAAATGCTGCATGTGTACAGCCCCATCCAGGTGTATTGTAACAACAATACAGTAATTACAGCAGCCAGGGCGCAAAAAAAACACGTCTGAACCACTTGTTTTTACCGTGCCCCCTCATCCCCAGATACCCATGTGTAGGAGCCCTTAAAGCATATCTATGATCAAAATTTAAAATCATATATTCATTTCCATATTGTGTTTCAATTATTTCTAGCCTATTCCCATTCATCTAAATAACCTTGAAGGTTTCAATTCACTTTGTAAAGATCCCCAGACATTTCCCTGCTTGAATTCTGTGACATAAATTCGCTATGCCCTATTGATAGTCACTGTTGTGTCACACATTTCACAGAGCCTGCCTTCTGAACTACAGAGGTTCTCAGAGGAGGAGTTTCAGGAGGCGGAGTCAGTACAGGAATCACAGCTTGCAGGCAGCAAGGTACCATGGGATATGTAGTCCTTAGAAATGGCGAGCATGCAGCAGAGGAGCAGCTGGAAAGCATGCAGGGAATCTGAGAAATTGTGGAAAGAGATGGCCAGCAGACAGGCAGGACTCATGACATGAAAGCAGAATTTTTTTTAAGTAAGCTTATATTGGATTGTCAAAAATAACTATTGATTGTATTGCTATCACAGTACTGATGTTAAAAAAAGGAAAGTCTGTGCTGTGACCATAGAATTCCTTTAAGCTTAGGGGGTGGGACTTAAGTTTGGTGTTAAGGACAAAGTGAACCTGTGCTTTCCCCATTCCTCTCTACCCTGCTTTTGGAGTATTACCAGTCATAATATACTAGGCACCTAGACATATTAGGAGACAATTATCAAACAAATTGGCAACACAATTAGATGGAAACCAGGCTACCTCCTGATAAAATGCCTATGTAACAGTTTATCTATAACTACCACTTCCTCAAATATAATAAGTGACAAATTCAGAAAATCAATATACAACAAAACTTAAATCCCCATAGCACAAATAAAACCTTCACCCTTGAAGATATGAAATAACAATATAGAAATGTGCCAAAATTATACAAACTAATACTTATACAGTCCGCCCCATAGAACAACTCTATATCAATATTCAAAAAAAAATAAAATTAAAAAAAGTCCAAAAAAAAGTCCAACCAATTAAATATAAATCCAAAAAATTCAAAAATAAAATAAAATAAAACAGCCCTTGACGCATTTCTTCATCGACTTAATCATAAGGGATCCCTTATGATTAAGTCGATGATGAAACGCGTCAAGGGCTGTGACGTCAAGACGCATACAGGAACCGGAAGTCGACCGGTGGCCATTTTGCAAAAGGGAAAAAGAGGATAAGGACTGTGTGTTGGTCCCTGGATGTTCCCTGGATAGTAGCCTGGCGGTTTTCACGGTATCTAAAAGCGGTTTTGAATCATTTCAAATGTGAGCAGTTTTAATAAAGTGTTTTTCTGTACATTACTTTGGCGGTATTATACTATTTGTCCCTCATATGCTTTTTGTCTATATGGTGCCAATGATATGGAGATATGGAAAATCCTGCTGGAATAGTGCACTGAATATAGTGGAATCTGGGGAGCACTTTAGGAGGATCCCATCCATAGGATACTATTAAATATTGAAAGCAGGTTTATTGAGGAGTGTTGGTAAGGGTATATATTCCTTACTACAATAGAAGTGGCACAGTGTGGATTTGTTTTGGAGCACTGGAAGAGTGATTCACAGTACACAGTGTTTTGCACTAATTTTTCTTTTTTAATTATGTTTGTTCACTTGATTCACTTTTTACACTAATTAGCAAAAGAAAAAAATTATATTCTTATTTGGATAATCACCAGAGTGTTGTCACGAATATTTCATTTATTTTATTTTTGAATTTTTTGGATTTATATTTATTTGGTTGGACTTTTTTTTGGACTTTTTTTAATTTTATTTTTTTTTAATATTGATATAGAGTTGTTCTATGGGGCGGACTGTATAAGTATTAGTTTGTATAATTTTGGCACATTTCTATATTGTTATGCAACAGTTTAGCTGTGTTTTTGCAACCCCTGTGCTTGAAATCCTGGGCAGCAAATTGTGACAGATTTACAAATGTCTGACACAGATTTATCATTGTTGATAAGACAGAATTTCACTTTAAACAGACACACACAAAGTGGTCAGGTGAGGTTTCATTCTGTGGCAGTGCTCCTTTAGAGCAGCAGGTCTCTGGATGGCCAACAGCAACAGCCATGCTAGCCCAGTGCACCTCCCGCCATCTTCCTGAAACAGGAATAAGTATCTGAAACAGATTTATCATTGTTGATATGACAGAGTTTCCTTTAAACAGACACACACAATGTGGTCAGGTGAGGTTTCATTCTGTGGCAGTGCTCCTTTAGGTTGGCCAACAGCAACGGCCATGCTAGCCCAGTGCACCTCCCACCATCTTCTTGAATTATGGAGGAATTCTGCCATCTTGGCTATTCAAGTACTCCCGGCCTGAGGTCTGCTCCCAAGAACACTTGGTATTTTTGCTAATGAACGATTTTCAACACAGTCGGCTTTTTTGGATGCTTTACTAAAAAAAAAGAGTGGTACAAAGCTGTTCTGGCATACAAAACTGTTCCAATACTATTTTAAATTTTTTTCCGTTATCAGCTCCACCACCACTGACAACAGTCATCCGCCCCTTCAGAGGGAAGCACTCCCCTTCTCAAATCAACCCTAACTTCACCTGCAGCTCCTCTACATCTTTCTCCAGCACCACCTCTATAGATTCCTGCAACTTTCCCAACTGTGGGGTATTTGAGGCTGAGGACACGCTTGATCACACTGATCACAACTACACTTGGGAAAGTATTAGGGAAGCTGTCCACTGTTCCACCAGCCCAGAATGACTAGGAACAAGGAGAGCCCAGGGGGTCTGTTACTATTGATCCAACCCCTGACCCATTGCCAACCAAAATTTCTTCCTAGGCTCCGTCTGTCACGGATCCACGGTCGCCGCCACCAACATGCGACAATCTCACGACCGTGACTAACAGTAATACATCACGCCCACGGCATCAGACACCAGACCTTCTCACCAAACTCGTGACCGAAGGACCGGCCTATCTAAAACCGCGGTGTGACGCGCGTAACAAGGCCCCACCCAGCCGCACCCTGCACAGCGATTGTCCAGCTAATGGGCTACAATCGGTGCCGCCTGCAGCCTGAATGCGCTTGTTACTGGGTCAGGTTAATTACACCACTAGCCCTTCACATTGCCACCACCGTCTTGAAATGTACAGAGAAGACGGACTCTGTCAGAAATACACTATAATGATTGAAAAGTCACCTGTCCAATATGGTCAATTGGGCAGGGAGTAAACAAACACAGTAGCCTCTCTTCAAAAGGCAGGAATTCGTGAATTGCAGGTAAGCACTTAAAAACAGTTTAATACTTTCAGAAAGAAAGATTTATTACTAAAAGAGTCAAACAGGTGCAATAAAATATTTACAAAGAGATGTCACAAATATATATATATATGTATATAAAGACACAGCAGCAAGATAATAGGAAAGAGATTACGGGGTTAAGTTACGTGCCTTGCCTTGGTTTTGCAGATTCAAGTTGCAGAGCAGGGTGATTCTTTGATCTCCTTTTGTTACGATGTTCACTGGGAGATGTGTGTGTATCTTAAACTAGCTTTTTCCTTCTTAAAAGTCCCTCTCAAAGGGGAGGGGGGCTCTTACTACAAGTTTTGGGAGTGGTCAGTGGGAAACTCAGTTAAAACTAACAGCTTCATAATCCATGACATGAAACACACAGTTGACCTGAGGAATGTTCAATTCTCTTTTAAGTCCTGGAGAGAAGCTATTATCTGTTTTATGATGTGGGGGCTTACACAGTTTTGGGGTCAGTGCTTCCCAATTCTCTTAGAAATGCTGCCTTATCAGACGTAGGTGAGAAAGGTTACATGTTTCCCCAGACAACTGGCACCCAACCAGGGATGTCTTAACCTGGTTGACCCACACCATCTGTCAGAAGATAACGTTTGCCTCTCAGGACTGCAGGGGGGGGTAGGAAATGAGAAAAAGGAGAGAAGCGCCTCTAAGTGCAATAAGTCTTTTAATTCAAGTCTAAATGTAGAAACACTCACATGTGTGAAGTAATCATAAGCATAAAAACCGTGGTTAACAATAGTTAACGGTGGGGTGGTAACCCGGGTGAAGAGCCGTCATCTCTCTGCGATGTGGGGAGGTCAGCTCTCGGCTGGAACAGCGTGGTGGCTGGAGGGGGAACAGTGGTGAGGCCAGCCTTCATGCACGTCCTCCCTCGAAGCCGGATGGAACGCACGCTGGAACATAGCGGCGGCGTGGCCGTGATGACGTCAGATCCCAGGGTGCACTGCGACGCGTTTCGGAGCATGCACTGGCCGTGGAAGGCGGAAGTGCACTCCTTTTTCAAGCAGCTCCTGCTTGAAAAAGGAGTGCACTTCCGCCTTCCACGGCCAGTGCATGCTCCGAAACGCGTCGCAGTGCACCCTGGGATCTGACGTCATCACGGCCACGCCGCCGCTACGTTCCAGCGTGCGTTCCATCCGGCTTCGAGGGAGGACGTGCATGAAGGCTGGCCTCACCACTGTTCCCCCTCCAGCCACCACGCTGTTCCAGCCGAGAGCTGACCTCCCCACATCGCAGAGAGATGACGGCTCTTCACCCGGGTTACCACCCCACCGTTAACTATTGTTAACCACGGTTTTTATGTTTATGATTACTTCACACATGTGAGTGTTTCTACATTTAGACTTGAATTAAAAGACTTATTGCACTTAGAGGCGCTTCTCTCCTTTTTCTCATCTACAGAAGTTGCTACAGCTTATTTGGAAGCCTTGCCCTCAGTGCCACACGGAATCCTACGCTCTTCATACAGTAGCCACTAATACCACCATCACCCATACTACCATTTCCCAGGACTTTGCAGTGTTTGCGCTGTTACAACCCTTCCTCATTTTTTCTGAATCATTTTGGGGGTAGGAAATGAGGCTGAGGAATGAGAAATATCTTGAATAAAAAGAGAAAAAATGTAAAAGGAGAACTCAGCTCCAACTCTGATGAGTTAGTTTGCTACACTGTCCTCCTCCCAAGGTATGGCTAGATATTTTGGTTTCTCAGGATCTGGAAGGGTTTCAAACAGATACATATGACACTTCCCACACTGTGGCTACAGTGGTACCTGCGATTCCCTAACATCATGATGGCACAAAGGCAGTCCTCTGTTGTGCAGGAACCTCAGCCCACTGTCCACTGTAGTTCCCCCACCATACAGGGCCAAACCTCATCCTAAGTAGCTCTTTTCCAAGGTAGCAGAAACCTGCTTTCCACTTTAACCACATGACCTGACAAATTGCTGCGTTCTTTCCACTGCCCCTTTGATTCCGCCTTTCAATCAAGCCCCAACTAGCAAAGCTGATATATTCTCCTTTGGTGGCAACATATCCTACCCTGTCAACTACGCCAAGTGTAAGCAGTTCCTGGCTGGCCACCAATAACTGTCATGCCAGGCCAGGGCACCACCCATTCCCTTCCTGAAACATGATCGAGATGGGGTACCAAACACCTGAATTATGGAGGAATTCCTTCATCTTGGCTACTCACATAATCCTGGTCTGAGGCCTACTCCAAAGAATACTTGGCATTTTTGTTAATCAACGATTGTCCATACGGTCAGCCATTTTAGATGCTTAACTAAAATAATATAAGAGTGGTTAAAGTGGTACAAAGCAGTTCCTGTGTACAAAACCATTCCAATTCTTTTTCCTTCTACCTCTCCCCACAAACTCTGGCAACTCTAGTATGAACACGGTGGGTACAGCACAACCTTCGCAGATTCAGTCCCAAAAATAATTGTCCATAGCTCAGACCCACTTCTCTCAGGAGCAGCCTGGGGCCTATCAGGGTATTTCTCTAAACCCTTGTAGCCTCACATGTTGCTATTGCCAGGTCACTATCTCCCCTTCAGACCCTTCTCCCTTCCTGCAGGGGCAATATATATGCCAAACGTTGACTCAACCCCCCAACACGTCTCCTGGGCAGGGCTTACACTTAAAGGGCCTTTATCCCCTGAATACACTGATCAGGGGCTTGAGCTGCCGACCGACAAAAGTTTTCCAACAAACCATAGATTTTTTAAAAAATGTAAAGTGTAAGTTCACCTTTGCACAAAAAAAGGATAACTAACTAACACACTGCAACCTCCCCACCCCCCTGGTTCCCGCTACATACTTTGGTGGATTAGCTTTCATTGCCCGTGCAGCCAGTGCGCTGGTCCAGGGATTTGAAATGTGCCATTTTCTTCCCCTTCTTTTCTTAAGGATGTTGGGACGAATGAGAGTGATTCCAATTGGTCAAAGCAGTCACGTGCCAGCCCTGACCAATCAGAATCCCAAACTCTGTCCTGAGTGGGGCTTACACATAAAGTGCCTTTACCCTCTGCCTGCAAGAATTTAAGAAGTGAAGCATCATTACACACTCCATGAAACAGTAAGAAGAACTGTAGCAGCATACCTTACTGTGCTGTGTTCAGGCAAAGCATGCACATTATGGGCAGTGCACAGTGAAACATGGGACATGTAGTCCCACAGATTTCAATCTCTGACATGCTCAAGGTATAATCCCTGAGTGGATATTCAGGGAAACTGAAGAGAAGGACTAAAGAAAGAGGAAATCAAAAAAGGAAGTTTTTGGGGAACCTCAAAGGAAAATAACACTATACTATGTACTAGTTGGGTGGATCTTAATGTAATCTTAATGTAATGTAAGAGAAATGTTACACAAAGGTTTAATGTTCTCTAAGGAGTAACCTTGTAGTAAATCTGTCTCCAAATCTGTTTCACCATTTCTGTTTAGGATGAGCTAAGGCATGTTTGGATCCTAGTTCAAAACCACCAGGAAAATATTCCCAGAGAGAAATCACATCTAGTGCATCACTATATACGCCTAGCTCAACCAAATTCTAAAACATAATGGAGACCATCGCAAAGCAACATTACAGCAGACACAATGTTGAGAGCTCACCCCAAGCTGCACAGGGCTGCCCAGAATAATAGGAGTGAATGAGGCAATGATTACCAGATAGAGGTTAGAAGCCAACTATCATCCCATCAATTGCAAGGCCTGTCCTCCTCTCCCACGGCACAGTTTTTCCTGAAGAAGCAGGTCTTAATTCCTACATAACGTGTTGAGACATTGTCTGCGAATTTAGCCACGCTCAACAAACCATATGCTCATCTATTGTAAGGACTTTTGCCCGGTTTTAATACGTTGGTGATAACCACTATGAGATATTTATAATTGTCTATATTTAGCTGTATTAGGGTGGCACAGTTCTGCAGAGGATTTCTCTTAACCTTTCCCCATGATTGTTTTTAACAAGAATTTGAGTGTTTTTTTAATCTTTTGAATTGATAAACTTTATAGGGGGTTACCACATTTTTTACAATATGTTGCGTTAAAGCGCAGCTCCAGTCCCCCTAAAAATGTTTTGTTAAAAACAGATCCACAATGACCTTACAAATAGCATTAACAATTGGAATAACTCAATATTAAAAGCATTGTAATTACTTAGAAAATCGTAAACATTTACCAGGATCTCAGAAGCAGGCAGGCGCCATGATGGCTGTGGGCATCTGAAGCCCGCAGGTATTTATTTCCTGGAATCGTGCTGCTAGCTATCCCAGCATGCACCACTCGTTCTCACACATGCGCAGTACAGACACTGCTCAGCGCAACGTGTGCAGTACAGGTTGCCATAACAATGGTGGGGACGGATGAAGTTCCCGCCCCCCGTCAGGCAACCTGTACAGCACTGCACTGCAAGGAAGGGAATATATCATGAACTCCGGTAAAATGGCGCAAAACACCTCCCATTTGCAAGTCCCGCGATTACAGGAAACCAAAGGACTCCTGAGATACAGGAAATGACATCCCAGGAGACCTTTGCAAATCGCCTTACAACGTCATCGCCTAGGTGGTCGGGACCGGAACTGCAGGCTTGCAGTGGATTAACCATTAGCCGCCCGGCCTATAGCCATTTGGCGGCTGCAAAAATGCTTCAGCTTTCCGGGTGCACGCCATTTGGCGTGCTCCCGCACATGCGCAGTTTGCGCGGTTGCAGAGCCGCGCAGTGGCGCGATCTGTCACCGTCCGTGTACCTCGGACACGGCCGATGACAGATCTGAGTACCGGCCCCCGTTGCCGGTACCATGTGACCTGCTGTGACCAATCACAGCAGGTCACATGACAGTTGTATACAATGGATGGCTTCATTCATGCCATCCATTGTATACTAGTGCCTAGCTGTGAATGGTCACAGCAGGTCACATGCACATGTCATGTGATTAGCTGTGGCCAAATCACAGCTAAGCACAAAAAAAAAAAAAAAAAACCTGAATGAATCGATTTCATTCAGGTAAATGCTTGCTTATAGCAAAGTAATTCTTTGCTATAAGCAAATTGTGTAAAAAAATAAAAAAAAAATACTGATCACTTCCCCAAAATAGTACAATGTTACTATGGTAACATTTACTACTTTGGTCATAGTAAAATATGAAAACAAAATCTTAAAAAAAATTTAAAAAAAATGTAATAAAAAAAATAAAAAAAATATATATATATATTTTTTTCATACTGTCACCAGTCAGTGTCCCTGTTCACCGCCATGCCAGTTATATGATGATGCTGTACTGCACTGGTGACAGTATGTAAAAAAAATAGTGAAAATCATTTTTTTAATTTTTTCATTTTCCGAAAAATTATGACAAAAAAAATACAACTTCAAAAAACTCGCCATTCCTCTTATGAAGTACGTCGGACTGTCTACTCTGCAAAAAGGGGTCATTTGGGGGGTATCTGTACTGTTCTGACATTCTTGGACCTCAAGAAATTAGATTGGCTGTCAGTACTTCAGGATTGATCAATTTTCAGATCTATACCATAGTTTGTGAACTCTATAACTTTCCTACAAACTAAAAAATACATCCTAATTTGGGTTATTTTCACCAAAGACATGTAGCAGAATACATCTTGGCCTAAATTTATGAAGAACTATTATTTATTTGTAAACTTTTATAACAGAAACAAAGAAAAACGTGTTTTTCTTTTTAAATTTTTGGTCTTTTTTTGTTAATTTAGCAAAAAATAAAAACCCCAGCAGTGATTAAATACCACCAAAAGAAAGCTCTAGTTGTGTGAAGAAAATGATAACATTTTAGTTTGGGTACAATGTTGTATGACCGCGCAATTGTCATTCAAAGTGTGAGAGCACTGAAACGTGAAAAATGGCCTGGGCAGGAAGGTGTAAAATTGCCCGGTATTGAAATAGTAAAAGGTATGTATAATGAAGAAAACAAATATTCAACTTGTGCTTTATTTCACAGGGACTACATAATAAGATAAAGTATTAAAAATGGGTGGAACCCTGCTTTAAGTGTGTATTCCATGAGAACCTCTAAAGTCCTTTTGTAGCCAAACCCATTTTGTTATATGTTACTACTTGGGCGTGGTGCTCCTGCAACATGTCCCAATTAGCCCCTCCCATCAGGAAGCTGCCATTGTGCTTGGCCAATCATAAGCACGTATATGCGTGGGGAATGCCTCGACCACTTTTGACCACGATTGACCAAGTATAATGACAGCTTCCTGATGGGAGATGCTTTAGCCTTACTTTGCTTTAGCAAAATTGTTAAATGTCTCCCACAGTGTATGTAGAGGACAGACTGAGGTTTTGGTAGCTCTCTAGGCAATTTTCAATATCTTCATCAGTTTCTGGTGGTTTATTGGATTTGTATTTCTGGTACACTGTGTTATACCAACATTGTAATCCTGTCCAAATTCGGGAGTGTCCTGAAAAATTCCAAGACAACACATTGTAAGTAAACTGATCTTTCCATCTCCTAGTAAACACTCACCTATTTCATTTAAATTTCATAATGAAGGTTAGAAAGTGATTACAGTGGGTTTCATTTTTACTTTAATCAGAGGGCCAAACAAAAAAACAAACAGATTCCCCAGTCGACACAAGCGAGGTGGATGGAGGAATCCTCCGCATTGTGCCATTGGATTCTGACAGCGGGACTCACTCAGTCTCTGTCCTCTCCTCTCAGGACTGTACACGGAGCCAACTTACTCCATCCATTCTGCCCCATCCTTTCAGGAGCCTGTCATGGGGCCCCCAACTAACCTGCCCCTAGCACCTGCACCCTGCGAAGTGAAACAACAAGAAGCGCACCAACCTTGTGCATTACCTCAGTAACCAAAATTTATTTAGTAAAAGAATGGTACTCACAAACAGCGAATAAACACAGGCATGTAAGTCCTCCAAGGGACTTCAAAGGCAAGAGGCCAGCGCAAATCCCATCATGGGGGTAGGCACTCAGTACTCTGACGCGTTTCGAAGGTCATGCCTTCTTCCTCAGAGCTTAGCTGTTTTTATTCGCTGTTTGTGAGTACCATTCTTTTACTAAATACATTTTGGTTACTGAGGTAATGCACAAGGTTGGTGCGCTTCTTGTTGTTTCACTTCACAGTTCTGTTCGGGCTTCCCCAGCCTTGGTTTGGAGCTGCACGACCTTGTATACTCCGGTGGTTGCTTTTTTGGAGTTTTGATTTCATCTACTCACCACCGGCCTGGGTCCCGGAGCGCAGGAGAAATCACATTTGGTTACCTGCACCCTGCTCCATATCCATCCGTGCCATGTGTATGATAGTGTTTGGGGCAGAGGACATGGTGGGGTGTCTGTCTGATAGATCATCGAGGAGGAGGATACTTTCTGAACCAGTAAAAGAACCCAGGGTGCAACAATGAGAGAAAGGAGGGAGAGCTATGTGTAACTGGAGAGCTGAGAACTGAAATGTGAGAGCCTGAGGGGAGACCTGTGTCTGTGTGTTTGTGTGGAGGTGCTCTGTATTCTCTTTATGTAGTAGGGGGGCCAGGGGCGGACTGACAACTCATGGGGCCAACGGGCAATAGGAGATCATGGGGCAATCTGTGTCCCTGCCCACACTCAAGCCACACTCACACAAAGCCCCACCTACATATTGTAGTGACCGCATTACATGTGTTTGTCACAGAATTTCTCTACACTATGTTCAAAATAAATGTTTATTATAGAAATTAAAGAAAGTTTTACCAAAGACATGTAGCAGAATACATTTTGGCCCAAAATTTATGAAGACATTTTATTTTTTTAATTTTTTATTGGATATATTTTATAGCAGAAAGTAGAAATATATATTTTTTTCAAAAGTTTCAGTAAACAGTTAATAGAGTCCACCTGTGTGTAATTTAATCTCAGTATAAGTACAGCTGTTCTGTGAAGCCCTCAGAGTTTTTTTTTAGAGAATATTAGTGAACAAACAGTATCATGAAGGACAAGGAACACACCAGATAGGTCAGGGATAAAATTGTGGAGAACTTGAAAGCAGGGTTAGGTTATAAAAAAAAAAAATCCCAAGCTTTGAACATCTCGTGGAGCACTGTTCAATCCATCATCCGAAAATGAAAAGAGTAAGGCACAACTGCAAACCTACCAAGACATGGCCATCCACCTAAACTTACAGGAGAGCATTCATCAGAGAAGCAGCCAAGAGGCCCATGGTAACTCTGGAGGAGCTGCAGAGATCCACAGCTCAGGTGGGAGAATCTGTCCACAGGACAACTATTAGTCGTGCATTCTACATGTATGGCTGTTATGGAAGAGTGGCAAGAAGAAAGCCATTGTTGAAAGAAAGCCATAAGAAGTCCCATTTGCAGTTTGCGAGAAGCCATATGGGGGGCACAGCAAACATGTGGAAGAAGGTGCTCTGGTCAGATAGGGCAGAATGGAACCTTTTGGCCTAAAATCAAAATGCTATGTGTGGTGGAAAACTAACAATGCACATCACCCTGAACACACCATCCCCACTGTGAAACATGGTGGTGGCAGCATCATGTTCAGCAGGGACAGGGAAGCTGGTCAGAGTTGATGGGAAGATGGATGGAGCCAAATACAGGGCAACCTTAAAAGATAACCTGTTAGAGTTTGCAAAAGACTTGAGACTGGGACGGAGGTTCACCTTCCAGAAGGACAATGACCCCAAACATACAGCCAGAGCTACAATGGAATGGTTTAGATCAAAGCATATTCATGTGTTAGAATGGCCCAGTCAAAGTCCAGACCTAAATCCAATGGAGAATCTGTGGCAAGACTTGAAAACTGCTGTTCCATCCAATCTGACAGAGCTTGAGCTATTCTGCAAAGAAGAATGGGCAGAAATGACCCTCTCTAGATGTGCAAAGCTAGAAGAAACATCCCAAAAAGACTTGCAGCTGAAAGGTGGTCCTACAACGTATTGACTCAGGGGGGGTTGAATACAAATGCCGCCATGCTTTTCACAGATTTATTTGTAAAAAATTTTAAAAACCATTTATCATTTTCCTTTCACTTCGCAATTATGTGCCACTTTGTGTTGGTCTGTCACATAAAATCACAATAAAATACATTTACGTTTTTGGTTGTAACATGACAAACATAACATAACAAAATGGGGAAAATTTCAAGATGTATGAATGCTTTTTCAAGGCACTGTATATAACACTGATGTCTGTACACTGACTGCTATTCCCTATATATAACACTGATGTCTGTACACTGACTTCTATTCCCTATATAAAACACTGAGTGTACAGATGTCAGTGATATACAGTTGTGTTCAAAATAATAGCAGTCAGACCTCACTAACCTGATCAATCACTCTTTTTGGTAGAAATGATATTTCTACATGGCAAATAATTTACTAGCAGGTGTAGTAGAGTAACAGAAATCCAACAGACCCAACAGTCATGACATGCATGCTGCTGATTCTGTGTAATTGAATCACTAATTGAAAGGGGCATGTTCAAAATAATAGCAGTGTGGAGTTCTATTAGTCAGGTCATTCATTCTTTGAAAAACAGGTGGCAATTATTGCCCTTATTTAAGGAAGGAAGGCAGTAAATGTTGTACATGTTGGTTACAGTGCATTTTTCTCTGAAATTCTGAGGAAAATGGGTCATTCCAGACATTGTTCAGAAGAACAGCGTACCTTGATTAAAAAGTTGATTGGAGAGGGGAAAACATATAAAGAAGTGCAGAAAATGATAGGCTGCTCAGCTAAAATGATCGCAAATGCTTTAAAATGGCAACCGAAACCTGAAAGACGTGGAAGAAAGTGAAAAACTACCATTTGAATGGATAGAAGAATAGCCAAAATGGCAAGGTCTCAGCCAACAATCAGCTCCAGGAAGATCAAAGAAGGTGTAAAGTTCCCTGTGAGTACTGTTACAATTAGAAGACGCCTATGTGAAGCCAAGCTATCTGCAAGAAGCCCCCGCAAAGTCCCACTGTTGAAAAAAAGACGTGCTGAAGAGGTTACAATTTGCCAAAGAGCACTTTTTCTGGCCTAAAGAGAAATGGCGCAACATTTTGTGGACTGATGAAAGTAAGATTGTTCTTTTTGGGTCTAGTGGCCGGAGACAGTTTGTCAGACGACCCCCAAACACTGAATTCAAGATACAGTACACTGTGAAGACAGTGAAGCATGGTGGTGCAAGCATCATGATATGGGGATGTTTCTCATACTACGGTGTTGGGCCTATTTATCACATACCAGGGATCATGGATCAGTTTGAACACATCAGAATACTTGAAGAGGTCATGCTGCCTTATGCTGAAGAGGAAATGCCCTTGAAATGGGTGTTCCATCAAGACAACGACCCCAAAGACACCAGTAAACATGCAACATCTTAGTTCCAGACCAACAAGATTGACGTTATGGAGTGGCCAGCCCAATCCTCGGATCTTAATCCGATAGAATACTTGTGGGGTGACATCAAAAATGCAGTTTCTGAGGCAAAACCAAGAAATAGAGAAGAACTGTGGAATGTAGTCCAATCATCCTGGGCTGGAATACCTGATCACAGGGGCCAGAAGTTGGGTGACTCCATGCAACACAGATGTACAGCAGTTCTCAGAAACAGTGCTTATACAACTAAATATTCATTAAGTGATTCAAAGGAAAGCAAAATCTTCAAACATTTTTCAGTTTACATAGTGAATGTTTGAGTTTGTAAAGAAGAATACAAACACTGCTATTTTTTTGAACAGTCTAATATTCACTTTTCTTCCATTTTTTTAGAGGAACAACACAAATTTGATATATTTTTCTTCATGTTTTGATTTGGAATAGAATGTGTAGTGTTCCCAATGCATTTGTGTGTATGGAAATAAAAGCTATTAGAAGGATTTTGAGCTTTATTCACTTTTTTCAACACACTATTATTTTGAACACAACTGTATATAGGGATCTGGACACCCAGGTGACACCATTAGTGGCATAGGGGTACATCAGTTTCTCACTGTGCAGGATTTGTGATGATGAGGATGAATTCAACAAAGAAGCAGCATGAATGTGTTATTTTTTTCTGTCAGTGTGAGTACCCTGAAAAATCATTGAAAAGAGCAGGAAGATATGAAATCTCTGTTATAAGACAGGAATTGATACATGTTCTTCACAACATGCAGCATAGAGTTTAAAAAGACTAAAACATTGTGGAACGATACCTACCAGTATTGTATGAGGAGGATACATATGCCCAAATTTTATCTGGGGGGGTTAAAACTGTCTCTCAGTGAGCCCTTTCTGTAGGGATATTTCTCTCCCTCAGCTACTTTCCTTTAAGGGCAGGACTCCAATTAAAAGGTAATTAAAGATATGGTGGGGACAGGTTCCTTTGTTGTCCCCATATTGTTAGACACAAAGAGATTGAGTCTACTGTAAATGGCAACAAATGGAAAAGAAAAATCGTTATTAATTTCAACACTCAGTGCGTTGTCTGATAACATGCAAGGTTTGCTCAGTACCATACAGGGGCGGACTGACAACTCATGGGGCCCTGGGCAATAGGGGATCATGGGGCCCCTGTGTCCTTGCCCAAACTCAAAAAAGCCTATAAAAAAGGTACCAGGGGCATCTCATGGGGCCCCCTACTGACCCCGGGCCCTTGGGCAGTGCCCGAGTTTCCAAATGGTCATATGTGGGTGGACTAGTAGAAGACTGTGGGATTGTCTCCATAATCACATCTATAACAATGAAAAAAATCTCTCCACAAATGTGGCTAAACATTTTATGGGCGTGCATGGGGGTGACCCCACAGTCTTATAAATACAGGGCATAGAAAGAATGGGAGGTGACATCTTCAGACTTCTCTGTAAGTGGGAAGTCTTCTGGATATTGCACTTACAGACAAGGATTCCAGGAGGCCTGGACTATGAATGGGATTTACCCACTGTTATGAATAGGCCACTCTGTCCGAGATTTAACAAGTAGGTGCTGGAATATAGATTTTAGTAGAAGAAAAAAAATCGAAAGTCATGCACAACCTGATATTTTCAGATATGTTTTTATTTATTAGTTTGTTTTTTTTTCCTTGCAACTGTCACAGGGTATCTTTCATGCACACAAGACGTTTAAAAAACTCTCCTAGAAGCTGTCCTCATGGCAGCAGCGTTTTTGCATAATAAAAGCCTGATGCTTGTAAAAGTATCTAACGCTTTTACAAGCGTTTAGGCACTTCTAAAATCGCATTTCATTGGCCAGAATGATCATTTATTCTGGCCATTGAAATGAATTAACACTCAAGCACTAGACATGCCTAGCATTTAGATGTGTTTAGCTGCGACAAGCATTTTTTTTCAGCCAAAACACTGCTGCTTCTGGACACACTGGCCCTGGATTTTTTTTTTCTGCTAGTAAACGCTACTGCAACTAAAAGCTTCTAAAAGTCTATGTGTGCATGGACACATAGGACTACATAGAGGGCCATTTGGAAGCACTAAAGCACCCCTAAAAGTGGCTGCAAAAACACCCTGTGTGCATGAGGCCTTAATGTGATGCTTTAGAAGGGGAAACATATTAAGTTGTTGATGGCATGTTTTGTTTTTATTTTACCAGTCTCTCATTCCCCCCACACTGAGTGGTTGCTTCTGTGTGACCCTATGTAGTCTCTTACAGCACCGCTCCAAGCGCCCATTCAGCCCCATCCAGTAACCCACTACTCAAGGGTCCTGGCCGGATGTACAAAGTATGACTCAGAGGTGCCGCATCCTGAATCAGTGGATGGAAAATGTTCTCTGCCTAGGCTCTTCCCAGGCCATCTCCTCTGACACATTTGCTCCGCCCACATGCCTCTATGACTAAACCTCGTGGGTGGGGTGGAATTGTCCAGCACACACAAATTTGGTGGGGAAACGCAAACTTGTTGAGAATGATATATAAACAACTGAAAATGCCACACATGAACCAGTGTTGCATGTCACAAATGCTATAAGTTCCCAAGAATGCATATAAAATAGTGGCAATAGAAAAAAGTTAGTTATAATGCTCCAATTCTGTGCCCCAGATTTGGGCTACACTGACTTGTTGAAATGTACCAGCAAAGGGGGGCTGCTTCGGGGTCCCTGAAGGCTGAATCATCTCAAAGGAATATCCTTCGAACAGCCTCTGGCTCTGAGGAAGAAGGGTATTCCTCCGAAACGCGTCAGCCGTTAGGGACCCCGAAGCAGCCCTCCTTTGCTGGTACATTCCTCTGTGCTTTGGAAACTATCCAAATTTGGCCACTAATGTGTGGCTTGAAGAGTGTATTTTAGTTCTGTGTTTGTGAGCACTTTGTGAGCAGTTTTCTGCTGGTATTTTTTATTAAAATCTCTTGGATAATGCACTACGTTGGTGCGCCCTCTTTTTTTTCTGTTGTTTCCACTCGCTCACCTCTATCTGTCTCCTCATAATGAACCCTTTGCTGCATGACCACACCTCCCAATACTGCCTGTCCACACCTTGTTCACATCTTACCCACATCTCTTCATAAACCCTCTGCTGCCTGACCACACCACATCCACATCTTCCCAACACTTCTCCATGAGCCCCTGCTGCCTGACCACAACTTGTTCAATTCTGTCCTATATTATTGACCATAAGGGCATTCTTCCTGTGTTTTCATTTTTGCCCTCCATTCCTCTTCCATAATCTCAATCAATGTTCTTCTGCTTGCCCACACCTCTTTCTCTCTCTTCGGCACCTCCTTATTTGCCTTTTCCTGCCTTCCCTAACTTTTGTCACCCCTCTTAATGAACCCTCTTGCTACCTGCTCACACCTTACTTGCCTCTCTTTGTCTCTTCTCCATGAGCCCTCTGCTTCCTGTCCACATCTCACTTACCTGTGTCCTGCACCTTTCCATGAACCTTCTGCTCCCTCACCACACCTTGCTCACCTTTCCATGAACCTTCTGCTCCCTCACCACACCTTGCTCACCTTTCCATGAACCTTCTGCTCCCTCACCACATCTTGCTCACCTTTCCATGAACCTTCTGCTCCCTCACCACATCTTGCTCACCTTTCCATGAACCTTCTGCTCCCTCACCACATCTTGCTCACCTTTCCATGAACCTTCTGCTCCCTCACCACATCTTGCTCACCTTTCCATGAACCTTCTGCTCCCTCACCACACCTTGCTCACCTTTCCCTGATACCTCTCCATGACACCTGTGCTGGATGTCCACAACTAAAGTACCTCGACCAACACCACATCATGAACCATGGATAGGGGATTGGCATTGTCAGCCTGCAATGGGAAGTGCTGTTACTGACAGGCTCTTCAGGTAAGAAACTTTGTAACAGATTGAAAAAAATGCTTTAGTGACTTCAGTGGGGCATCTCATCTGTATGCCTTGTCTTGGTTGCCGGGGCTCTGTTTGCATTGATATGTTTTTTATTGTTTAATGATGAAGACTTTTCTATATCTAGGGTAAACCAAGAGCTTCTATCAGAAATTTGAATGGAAATGCTCAGTTCCTCCTTTGTTTAGCCTTTCCCTACAGATTCAAGGCAATGCTTGGAACCTGAAGCTCAGACTTTGTTGTAGGTTTATTGTCTTTCTTCGACTTCACTTATCTTCAGTTTATGATCAAAGTGACTACGTTTTTGTCTGAACCAATGTTTATTCTATCAGCTCTCTCTACACACTATACTGAGCATGTCTGCCTTCTGCTTTATTGCTTATACACTTTTAGTTTTTATAGCTTATATGTTTTACAGTCTTGGAAATCTTCTTTCCATTCTCCAGTCCCCTCTACAGTCTCCGGTTCAGCCAGTAGGTACAAATCTTTCCACTGAAACCAGCACAGGTACATCTCCCTCAATGGAAATCAGACCCCTTACTGATCCAGAATATCGCAAGCTTATCCAGCAGCAGTTGGTGATAATGCTACATGCACACAAATGTCAACGACGGCAGCAAGTCAATGGTGAGATGTACGTATGCACCCTTCCCCACTGTCGTACCATAAAGAATGTTCTGAATCACATGACAATCTGTACAGTTGGGAGAACTTGTCAGGGTAAGCTGTTATCACATGTACTGAGCTGTTAAGACCCTTTCACACTTGAGCGTTTTTCAGGTTGAACCTCCATACTCAAAAACACTCAACAAGTAAAATCCCATTATTTCCAATTGTACCTGTTCACACTTGAGCATTCTGTTGCCTGTAATAAAACGCCTTTCACTGAAAAATGTACTTGCACTAATTTTCAGGCAGATCTGAGCATTTTGTCTCCATAGATTTGAATGGAAAATGCCTGAATAGTGGGAATGAGCATTTTGTTTTAGGCATTTTAGGCTCAAACAGCAGTTATTTCTATTGGCCTCAGCAAAAACGTCAAAATGAAAAACACCTGAAAAAAATGCCTATAATATTTGCAAATCTGCTAAAACAAAAAAGGTTAAAATTGCCTGAAAAAATCAAAGCTTGAAAAAACGCCTGAAAAACTCTCCTCCTTGTTCACTGCTTTGAATGTGCTAGGTTTCCAACCTGTGACTTCCTACTTTGGATGTTTTTTTCAATCAAGCTGTCAAATCATTGTAGTTTCTGAATTTATTACCATGGTGCCTGCAAAATGTGAACTTAAAAGAAACAAAATTTGCAGATGTGAATATAATTCCAGAATAATTATAGGATCATTCCAATTCTTAGGGGTCAGAAGCCAACAATTACTACATTTTCACTGTCTTTACTTTATAATTCTCGGTCCCATAAAATAACTGCTGGTAGCCAGATTTTTCTTTTTGACTCTTCAATTCTACATTAAATGGACCAACCTGCTTCTGATTTGGTTTTATTTTTTGGGCCAAAACAACTTTACATTTTAAGTAGGCTAAAACTGAATTTTTTAGGAACATTTTACTTCATAATAGAGCTTTGTCTAGAGAATTGTATGCTTGCTTTAATATTCCCCTCCCCAACAGCATATACTCACCTTTTCTTAACTATCCCCTTCGCTCCGTTCAATCACTGGTACACTTCTAAATATGGGTTCTAAATACAAGAAGCATGTTGAATACTGGTGCCCTTTGCGTACTTTGCTTCTGTGCATGACCGGTCACTGCTACTCTCTCCCTGTGCAGGATGGCTGTTCTAGTATCTGCTCCCTGCAGTTTCTTTGCAGGCAGCCTGTAGTGGGTGGACCAGATTAAATAAAATAAAGGATTTTATATGTATGTTAACTTATGTTTTACCGATTATTAACCCTTTTCAACCCTTAGTTCCCCACTGCTCTTCCTCTAGACAGATAATCTCCCATTGGAAGAACTGCATAAGGCATGACTGTGCTGTGTGCCTACCTTTAAAGACCTGCAGTAACAACAGGTCCCGGCTGTGTAAGTGTATTTTCTGTCCTTAGACTCTTTGGTGACCTAGAACAATGTTACTAAAAAGGTTTGTCATTGTGAGCCATGTCTGCCCTTACTGATGATAGAATATTTTGTGTATAATTTATTGTGGAGCAAATGCAATTCTAAGCTTTAACGTGACTCCATTGCTATAATAACCCAAAGCACACTCTAAAAAAAGATGCTGATTACTTGCCTGTTGAGGAGGCAATGAGTCCGGGTGGTTTTATTCCAGAGCTATTAGTGATTCTATTATCTGACACTTCCATGTGTGTCACATATACATTGCATTCTGTGGTTCCATCTGCTGGACACTATGGCCCTGATTTACTATTGGGCTTGGGCGCATATTCGTGGGCGAACGTCTAATTTTTATGAGCGACCGTCTACTTTTACCCCGCAACGAGATTTACTATTGAGCAGCGTCCATAAGCAGATTCCCAATCGAATTTACTAACAAGGCACACGCACGGAATCAGACTCACAAAGCAGACTTGCTAAGAAGCACGTCTAACACCATGAAAAATCACTGCAGAGACATGTTCACTTAGAAATTTGCTTTGCCAAATATCAGGACTTCACTTTAAACAATATCTGCTATTTCCCAAAAAATTAAGAATGTGTTAAAAATCGTTTTTTTAAAGGAAATCGACACAGTGAAAATCTAGACGCCCGTGCAGTGTCTTTGGCCGATATAAATGCGCATGTGCAGAACACATGTTAGACGTCCTCTGCAGGTGCTTGCTTTTTAGCCACTGCCCAATAGTAAATCTCTGTGTGGATTCCTCTGACAGCCGACACTCGGGCGCGTCTTCCGTGTTTAATAAACAGCACTAGGCATATCTTTATGTATTCTAATTTGATTTCCGTAGTTTTAGTGATTCTATTTTTGTTTCTTATCCTTTATAATTATTTCTGTAATGATTTTACTTATTTCAAAGGTCTAGATAATATTTATTTTGACAGCTGAATGTAAAAATAAAGGTCCGCAATAAACCAAAAAAAAAAAAACAGCGTGGGTCCCCCCTCTCATCCATACCAAGCCCTTCAGGTCTGGTATGGATATTAAGGGGGAACTCCACGCTGAAATTTAAAAAAAAAAAACAGCGTGGGTCCCCCTCAATATCCATACCAGACCCTTATCCGAGCATGCAGCCCGGCAGGTCAGGAGCGAGCGCCCCCCCCCTCCTGAACCATACCAGGCCACATGCCCTCAACATGGGGGGGTGCTTTGGGGCAGGGGGGGCCCCCCCAAAGCACCTTTTCCCCATGTCGATGAGGATAAGGGCCTCTTCCCCACAACCCTGGCCTGTGGTTGTGGGGGTCTGCGGGCGGGGGGCTTATCAGAATCTGGAAACCCCCTTTAACAAGGGGGCCCCCAGATCCCGGCGCCCCCCCCCTACGTGAATGAGTCTGCAGTACATGGTCCCGCGACTCATTCACAAAAAGACAAAGTGTGGTGTAAAAAAAACACAGTACAGGGTCTTTGACAAGTCCTTTATTAAAACAATGTCCCCCAAAGTAGATCCAGCGTCAATCACGGCGGGATGGGATGGGTCCTCCAGCATGACAATGACCCAAAAATTCCGCCAAGGCAACAAAGGAGTGGCTCAAGAAGAAGCACGTTAAGCTCATGGAGTTGCCTAGCCAGTCTCCAGACCTTAATCCTACAGAAAATTTGGGATCTGTAAAAAAGAGTAGACCAAAATCCCTCCTGAGATGTGTGCAAACCTGGAAACCAACTACAGGAAACGTCTTAATTCTGAGCTTGCCAACAAGGGTTTCTCCACTAAGTACAAAATTATGCTTTGCTTGGGGATCAAATACTTATTTTACAAATTCTGCAGAGTATCAAAGAATTTTTTTCCCCACTGTAATTTTATGAAGATCATACTGAATTAGGTACTGTTCTCTTAAAACCATTTCATCTTGAGATCTTGCATGCTATTAGGCTGAATAACTCAACATTTACATATGTTTTTCTCATTAAGTTATTTCAATTAAATCTTAGCACCTGAGTTCCCTGCTCCACCCACTTGCAAGGGCCATTACAAGGGCTATCACTTGCCATAAGGTACCATTGTGTATACAGAACTTGTATCATTTAGTTAGTAAGCAAGTATGATGAGTAAGACTTCACAGAATTTGTAAGCAGACCTGGGAGCCTCCTAATAGCTATTCCTTGCAATAAACACACAAATAATAGGAGGTTGTGATACATATCAGGATATGTTTTGTAAGAAGTCACTGCTGCAGCATAGATTTTGATTTTCATTTCAAGAATACATATGTACAGATTATACCTAAGGTTCACCATAAAAATCCTCATCTTGCCCCTGCAGTGAAGGGTACATGAAATGCTCAGTTCAGGACCAGGCTATTTAGGGTTACCCTAGGAGGCACTTATGAGTGAATCCAACTTTGGAAGCACTCCTTGCCATATGGATATTTTTCAGATTTCTAGGTTTATAGGTTGGGTAGCAGAACACTTAGCCTGGGTTCACATATATGCGGTGTGGTATATCGCATGTGATTCACACAGGATCCGCACCACATTCCTGTGCAAATCACATGTTACTTGTGTGCGTTGCGGTTGGAGCCATACATTTTGTATGGCTCTAATTGTAACGCATCCGCACCAAAAATGTACAGGATCCTTTTTTGGGTCCACACTAGAATCGGATAGCATGGGTATTCACACCTATGTGATCCAATTCTGCACATTGCACCATGGTTTGCAGACCGCTTTTCGGGGTGTTGTTAACTTAACATACACACCCGCAGTGGTTCGCATGAACGGGGTGCGATTCTGAAGCGGTGCGGAATTCGCACAGAAAACGCTACAAATTCTGCACCGCATCAGTGTGAACCCGGGCTTAAGTGAAGGGTCCCAGCATGTTGAAGGATGAACGCATGGTTTCCCAGGGAGATAGTTGCACATCTATGACCACACTATGGGGGTTATTTACTAAAACTGGAGGGTGCAAAATTGGGTGCAGCTCTGCATAAAAACAGCTTCCAGGTTTTATTGACAAAGCTTAATTGAACAAGCTGAAGTAAGAAGCTGATTGGCTACCATGCCCAGCTGCACCAGATTCTAAGTGGATTAGGTTTAGTAAATCCCCCCCATGTCTACCTGCAGTACCAGTCTACTGTCATACCTGGTTTATGGTAGTCCAGAGATACACATTAGCCCTTTAGTCTTCCTTCAGCGACCTCGTATAACAAACGTTAAGATTTGTCACTGCCTCTCTACCAGAAGTTTGCAGGAGGGAGGAGTTCCATTGTGATGTCAAGAGAACCGAAAAAAATGTATACACCACAAGAAAAGAGACTTGGAACTCAACATAAAAAGAGATGGGAAACAATCGCGAGCTAGACTGTATATGTCAAAAAGGGAAGTTTGTTTGAAAAAGGACAGCAAGGAACCTTGAAGATTAACACTTTCTGTCACTGTCAGTGTGGACTTCAGCAGAAGAGTTCTCAGGATCAGAAAGGTGAGTTTGTTATGTAGGACTACCCCCTTAGGAGTTGCTAGAGATTTGGGTCCCCCTATAGTCCTGCACAGCCAGGCAACACGCATTTCCTTCCAGACTTGCATTCCAGAGACAGTAAACAGTCCTTGAGCTTGTTTTTTTTTTTATATTATTAAGGAGTAAATAACTTAGATGGGGATGAGGGGTACATGGGATGCCCGAGGAACTGTAAAACTGAAGACAACTCCCTGGAACTATGTACCAGTAGTCAGTAGTAGTTAGATATCATGGGGCCCTGTACAGCCTACCTGACAGGCCCACCCCCCCACCCCCCCCGCCAGAAAAAAAATCAAAATTATATTTACGGTAAAAATACACTGAAAACGTTATTAATATACACAAGCCCAAAAAAATTCTAAAATCTAAATGATAAAACTGTACTGAGTTAATAAATAAAGCTGTGTGTGTAATTGAGGTCTTGGGGCTCATTCTCATGGGTGCTGTGGCCTGTAGAGTGTGAATCAGTGGTTTGTTTATGTGGCTGGAGCCACTTGGAGCCGGTTGCAGGCAACCTATGTTACACTATGGAAATGCTGCAGGTCCTAATTTGACAGGCATACAGGTGCAGGTGTACAGCCCTGAACACAGACAGTGAGCATTCAGGGCCACTTTCCCACACCTGCACACCTGTCAGGAGGGCCGGGGGTAACCTTTATCAGTGTCTATGCCAGTAGTAGGAACCAAAATTTGACCCCTCTGACTATTCCTCCAGCTCCCCCTAGCTGCCTAGGAGGGTACTACAGTTATATCTTCTTTTACAGGTATGCCTTTTTTTAAAACATTTTGTAAAGAGACAGGGTAATTTTAAAGAAAAGAGAGAGACTTCTGAAACACATTGTACCACAGTCATCTATTTTACCAAATGGTGAACTAGAAGGCTGAAACAATTCTGATTTTACGAGTGTTTTAGACTTGAATCAGCGCCCTACATTTTTCATGGTAACTGCATGCATGCTACATAACATGTAAACCTAAAGTGCTTCTAAGCGCAAAAGTTGGACGTCTATGGACGTACTTAACTTTCATCCACTATACCAGGATGATGCCTGCAGCTACAGGCATCCTCTTGGTATCTTTCTTTTCAGCCAGTGATTCCCTCTTTTGTAAAAGCCATCCTAGTAGCTGATTATCCACTTGATTGCTTTTACGGGCAGTAGGAGGGGACCCCCCCCCCCTGGTGCCCACTGGTGCTTCTCTGGACTCTCCCATGTGTTTTATGGAGCCCAGTATCTGATCCGGCATTGCCATTGGGCTGCCATAGAGCTGTCTCTATGATCCTGGGAGACGGAAAGTGACCTCATTTTTTAAAATCATGCTTTCCAGGGCAAAGGAGATATCTGGGGTCTTATTGACCCCAAATGACCCCAGTAACAATGTAAAAATAAAAATAAAGAATGCAGAAACAAACACAAACGTAGGTTGCGCCTGCATATGTAAACAGTGTTCGTACCACACAGGTGAGGTATTGCTGCAAACTTTACAGCGAGAGCAATAATTCTAGCACAGTAACATTTTTAAAGTGTCGCCTATGGAGATTTTTAAGTACTGTAGTTTGGCGCCATTTCATAAGTATTCACAATTTTAGATGTTAGGTATCTATTTACTCGGTGTAATATCATCTTTTATATTTTACCAAAAAATAGGTTATATATTGTTTTTTTTGCATTAAAATTCATTAAAGTATATTTAAAAAAAAAAGAGTATGAAAAATCACTGCGTAAATACAGTGTGACATAGAAAAATGTAACATCCACTGTTTTATTTTCTAGGGTCTCTGTTTAAAAAATAATATATAATATTTGGGGGTTCTGAGCAATTTTCTAACAAAAAAAATTATGGTTTTTACATGTAGGAGTGAAATGTCAGAATTTGCCTGGTAGGCAAGTGGTTAACACAGGGGACATCTTTGTTTAGTCATCATCCAGGGTTACCATATACTTCCTGGTTTGAGATGCTTTCTCAAAAATGACACAATCATATAAATCCTGGTGACCTGCAGCCTCTCACCTACAAAGTTACAATGTTGCATTTTGATCACTAGGGGAGAGGAGACTGGGGAAAAGCTTCCTCTTGCCTGCAGCAGACTGATCACATGTCATCAAGCAGAACTATAGGTAAAACTTTTTTTCCATTTTTTGATAGAGTAAGGGAGGGTTATAACCCCTGTCAGATGTCTTTTTGCAGTCTGTGTCCCATTGCAGAGATTTCCATTCACTTCCTGTCCCATAGCCAAACAGGAAGTGAGAGGAAATCCCTTCAGATTAAGGGAATTCCTTGGGGACTTCCAGGTCACCAGAACTAGTGTCACCATTGGAAAATTTCCCCATTACTTTTCTGGGGACAGCCCAAAATTTGTGACCCTGCATTCACTATATCTGGTCTCCCACAGTACACACAACATGGAAATGCGATGATTTTACTAAATATAAATTAATAAATACCTTTTTTCATCAGCAGTATATAACAGTATTGTGACTTCTATCTGTGTCCAGCTGAGCACTGTTTAAAGCTTGTAGGAGGAATTTTCATTCTCCTCTGACTGTCCAATGAGGCTGCATAACCTCTGACCTTGTGTCTGGACAGCGCTGATTGGCCCTATGCTGATCACATCACCTTACCAAAGAAGAGTAAAACTCTCTAGCAATACACACTAAACTGAGCATGTGCAGAGTGACTCCTAGAGCTCTGTACTATTAGTAGATAGATTGGGGACAGTAGAAGAAGGGAGGATCAGAGAAGACAGGATCAAACAGTCATTTTGCACAATGCGCAGGATTAACCCTTTAGGTTTCACAGTGAGTATAACAAGCATGTTTTACTGCATATATTACTGCATATACAGACTGATTTTACTGTTGTGAATTTAGTAACACTTTAATTTCTCTTTAGGTAATTCAAATATATTTATCATTTTCTGAAGATAAATTTGACAATTACTTTTAAATATACCATTTGTATTTTGTGGTTTGAAAGAGAAAGAAACAGGTAGAGTAAGGCTTAGAAAAAACAAAGAAAATAAAGATGATAGTACAATACCCCTATTTAATATGCATGGATACAGGAAAGTATTTGAAAATAAACCACTAAGTCTAACTGCTACGAATGTCCTAGTTTCTCTCGAAGTTTAAACCATATTAGAGTTCTATTTTTGTATATTAAGTAAATAAATTTGAGGAATTAGTTGGATTCCTTAAAGCACCGAAACTTCATTTCAATGTACTGTATGAGTTTCCTCATTTGCTTTCAGAATATTTCCCTCTGGTCTAATGTATTCTGCTTCTTTTAACCAGAAGAACGATGAAGGTCTCACAATAGTTATGTTAGAAGCTTTCCTTAACCTAATATCTAATATCTTCTTATTAACAGTACTAACATGTATGAATGAGTTGGATCTTAATAGAATAATTGAGTTATTATATTTATATTTGTTCTAGATTGGGAAAAGTAAGTAATTAGACTTCATAGTCTGTGAATATACATATTAACATATATCTTGGGTTTTCTTTACATTCAAGCCACACATGTGGTAGCAATTGGTCTATCCATCCTCCCCCATCTATGTAGGGGATTATGTTTCACTAACTAGAGAATTGTAAAAATATATTTCATACATGCTAGGTTTGTACTGTAATATTTCTTGATTGCGATATTTATATATGAGATAACTCTTGTTAAGATTATTTTTAGGAGAATATATATATATATATATGTGTGTGTGTGTAAATCATCTAATTTACTCTGATTGATGGAATGTCTAGGCCTTCTTAGGTTACACTCAGACTTTAGGAGAAGTAGACTGGAGGTTTGTTATATATACACATCTGTTTCCAATTATCTTGGTGGGACTACAAGGAGAAGATCAGCCCATTTTTAGGAGATGGTGGGGGCTGGATTGCTCTTTTAAGAGCAGAACAAAGACTTTTTAAGGTCACACTCTATATAGAAGCCTTGATGCGACACACATACACACACATACACACACATATACATATATACAATCTTATTATCAAGAACTTAACTATATTTTTTGGACATTATTTAAACATTCTGTATGCCAATATTTTATTTCTAATTTTATGCAACATTATTATTAAATCATCTTTTTGAGTTTATGCAAGAAGTGGAAGGACTTTCTATCTGAACATTTCTCATCAATACAAGTTAATAAAATATCGAGACAATACGATATTTTACAGTGGCAAGCCTCCAGTTCGATTTGTTTCCGATGATCGATTATTTTTGACTTTTTTGTCTTTCACCTTGCTGAGAGGGACGATGTTTGTAAGTCAACAAAATATGAAGTCAAGCTTTCAGGAGAAGTAAAAGTCTGCAACAGATGAATCGTCGGCATAATCGAGAACCTAAAAGCAGGATTGGTGAGAATTTTGCGCAATTGCAAAAAAACCGCTGTTCCTTGGTGATGTCATTTCCCACCAAGAGAGAAAAGACGCGTTATGTAAAGAAAGACCTTCTTAATCGGTAAGTAATGGATTTTATTGATGAATTATCTAGAGAGAGTAAGTTAGAATTCAAGAATCTGTCTACATTTGTTAAAGATGATGAACTTTGGCGGTACATGTATAATGAATGCTTACAGGCTAATATTAAGATAGAAAAATCTAAGTTTTCCTTTAAGAAACTGAGCAAACAAGTTAGAAATGTAATGAAGTTAGTTAATGATTTTAACGCCATGATTTTTGATGTTCCTAAGACTGCTGCTTGTGTAATGAAGCAAGATCAGAGCAGTGTATGTGCTAATTGCCAGATTTTGACTGAGCAAATAGATGATCTGCAAAGTGCAATTCAAACAAAAGACATTCAGTTATCTGACCTGCAGAATGATGTAAAAAGAATTTGTGTGAATACTAAGGCAGAGAAACAAAAATCTTTTGTACCAGAGATCCAGTCTATAGAAGGAGACCCTATAGATCAGGAAGAAATGTTTAAGAGAAAATTAAGGGATAAAGCTGCAGAACTTAATCTTAAAATCCTTGATCAGCTCATGAAAATTTTGAAGGATATGCCAGCCTATGATAAGGAAGCCGATGCTTTCCATAACATGGAGGTTTATGAAAATTTTTGTAATAATTTTTGTTTAAATCAGGAGCAAAGAAATTTTCTATTCTGTTTATGGCTCCCCAGCGTTATGGCACGTAGATTAATCAAAACGCCATATATTGAGGATGATGAGGAAATGCATAGCAATGCATCAGACCGACTGCGTCAATTATTGATATTTACTACTGGAGAGGAAACTCCTTCTTTGGAAATCTTAGACTCCTTCAGAGCTACGATTAATGATGATCCTTTTGATTTTAAAAATAGATTTTCGAAAGTATACAAAATGATATTTAATTTAGACAATGAGACTTCTTCTATGGTAAATGCTTTTGTTAAAAAATTCAAGTATCTTGATCCAGCATATTTTATTATTGCTACTGGAAAAAATGATTTAGATCAAGCAGCCAAAGTTATAGATACATTTAGAAGACTTAAATTAAACAATCAGAAGAAGGAAAGTTTAATTGTTCAAAATGGAGAACAGAGAGAGACCATGTGCTTAGCCACACCCAATTATGATGATGAACACGTCACAGGCAGGACGAGAGTCTCAGAGCAGACAGGAAATACTATTTGTTTCTATTGTAAATGATTTGGTCATTTGAAAAGAGATTGTATTCATTATAAATTAGATTTACAAAGAAAAACATTGGAATTAGAAGACCAAAATATAATTTCTGAACAATCTGCTCCTCCATGTTCCAACAATAGTCTGTCTGAGTTGCCTTATGCCTCAGAAGTTAAAAAGATCAGTTCACTGAGAGTTAACAACAGCTTAAACAATATGGTAAACAGTGCTGTTGTCATTAATAGGAATGGTTTATTGCCATTGCCGAAATTTAAATCAGGATCAAATCGAGATTCTTCTTCCTTACCGTTGGAATATGTTGCTCCAAATTTATTGGATGAAAGTGGAAGGCCCAAATCAATATTCATTGATTCTTCCATGTACTGTAATGTTGGAAGTATTTGTACAGCAATTGCTGACATGTCTTCAGATCATAAATGGCCACATACAGGAACCAATCTTGAATTGGAACAATTGGTTAGATCACATAAAGATCTTTGGAGTCAAAGCAAAAATGATGCAGGTTTGTTTACAGATTTTGAAGTTGACATAGAAGGTAGAGACCCTAAGCCTCAACCTCAATACAAATTGCCATTAGAATCAATTAATCCAATCTCTTCCATTGTAGATGAGTTTTTACAGCAAGGAATTTTAAAGAAAGTACAATCAGTGGTGAATAATTGTATTTGGCCTATCAAAGCTGATAATTCATATTCTTTATCAGTTGATTTCAAGACATTGAACAAATGCATCACAAATAACAAATCTATTGTTCCTGATTGTAACATAATGTCACATCTGGATGCCAAGGCCAAAATATTCTCTGTACTTGAAATCGCCAATAGCCATTTGTCAGTACCCTTAGCTAAGAGTTGTCAATATAAACTTGCTTTTAGCTTCAACAAAGAAACATATACATTCATAAGATTAGCCCCAGGCTTAGATGTAAGTGATGGAATTGTTCATGAGTATTTGGGAAAAATATTATCTAAATTCTCTAGGCCAGAATGTATTGTCCAGCATGTAGACAAGCTTCTCTTGTCTACACAAAATATAACTGAACATATCACTCTTTTGTCTGAAATATTTATGTTGTTACAAACAGCAGGATTGAAATTGAATACAGAGAAAGTTCAGTTGATGAAAAGACAGGTGGAATTCCTTCATATGCAAATTAGTCATGGACAGAGACAGTTGTTACAAGAAAAAGTTAGAACTATTTCTGCTTATCCAATTCCAACAAATCGCAAGGCTTTGCATCAGTTTTTGAGTGAAGTAAATCATTGTAAAGATTTTATACCCAATTTTGCAGAGAAGTCTAGATCATTATTTGATCCTTTGAGACAAAAAGATGGAGTATTTGATCAATGGGATCAAACTGAGAAAGAAGCTTTTGAACTATTGAAATGGGATTTGCAGAATGCTACTACATTAAATACTGTTGAGTTTTGTAGTAAAATTCCTTTTGTTTTAGAAACCAATGTTTCCAATAATGCAATCTCAGCAACTTTGTCACAATTAAAAGAAGGTAATCAGAAAATAATAGGTTTCTTCTCAAGAACTTTGACAAATATGGAGAAAAACTTTGATGCACATATGAAAAAATTGTTAAGTGTTTTCTTTGCAGTCAAGGTAACTGAAAACATTGTTAGATCAAGTAAGATCATATTACAGACACCTGATTCATCACTGAAACTCCTACAGGAAGATGGTTCAACAGAAAAATATCGTGAAAATTATCCTATATGGTACAAAACACTATCATCCAAACACATACAGATAGAAGTAACAAAAAGACCTTTTCAGGAAAACATACCAACACATGTTTGTACAGCTGTAAGTGAGAAGTTTGTACCTCATGTTTTCAACATAGGAACTGAGAAAAGTTTGAAACCAGTATGTATTACTGCAGATCAGTCTTACACTACAAGAAGTAAGCCAACACAAAAAACAGTTACGCATTTTTCCAATTTTATAGAGATAAGATCAAAGGCATAGTCCTTTGTCATCTCTGGGTTGATACAAAACCTTTCTTTGGTTTTGAAACCAAGGTTTTGATTCATGACCAATAATGGAGATGTAGCGTCCTGTTATATTTATTTTTGTTTATTTCAGGTACTTATTTAGCATCGTCAATTTATGTAGTGCTTTTTACATATATAGTACATTCACATAAGTCCCTAACCCTCAAGAGGTGTACAATCTAAGGTCCCTAACTCACAGTCATACATACACATACTAAGGCCAATTTAGATAGGAGCAATTCTCCTACCAACGTGACTTTGGAGTGTGGGAGGAAACCGGAGTACCCGGAGGAAACCCACGCAAGCACAGGGAGAACATACAAATTCCAGGCAGGTGATGCCATGGTTGGGATTTGAATCAGCGACCCTATTACTGTTAGGCGGAAGTGCCTGCATTCTAAAATAGAACACTACAAGTCAATAAGAAGTGTTATAATCAAAATATGTCTTCCATGTCATGACTAGAAATGTTTGTGATTGTGATATGTAATGTTAACAGATAAATGTAAGAGGATTAATCCATGTAAAATTATCAATGCCAAAATAATGATACTGCATTTCTGTTACAGGAAATGACCTAAGAGTAACTGTTAAAGGAAGAAAACTGAAATATTTCTAAACCTTTCAGATGATAATACATTTTCCAAGAAGGAAATTTATTCTGGAAGAAGCTTTGCAACAAGAATTTCATTCATCATAGTTTTTGTTGTTCTTTTTATGTTCAATAAAGTTATTTTAACTTTACAGAGCGCTAGAAGAAGACAAGACATCTCAAGGCATCTCATAGAGGAAGAACTTATAAAACAATTGACTTTTGACTACTGATGAAATAATTCATTCATCAGATATATTGGTTTTTTTTGTGTGTACATTTTATTTTGACATGATATGTTTATCATATCAAGATGAGATCAGTTTTCACATGAACATTTGCAATCACACACTATGTATTTTCAGAAGTGAAAGGGTTAAACTTTTGTTACAACAGAGTCACTCTACTTAGTTAGAATATCTGCTGTTAATTAAGCTAGAGATACCGTATTTGCCGGCGTATAAGACGACTTTTTGACCCTTGAAAATCTTCTCTAAAGTCGGGGGTCGTCTTATACGCCGGTATACGGCATCTGACACTGTTTAGGGGGGCTGCGGCATTAAGTACAGGGGAGGGCAGGGGCTGATGCCTCTTACCTGGATCCAGTCCCACGACGATCCGGTCCAGGAAGCGCGGCGTCTCCTTCAGTTCGGCCACTGGATGTTCGTGCGGCTGCTCGGCTCCGCCTCCTCACCAATGATTGGCCGCCAGAACTGTAGCTCAGGAAAGGCACACAGGCGGCCAATCACCGGCAAGGGGGCGGAGCCGAGCGGCCCCGCGAAAATCGAGTGCCGGAGCAGCAGGTAAGTGTTCTGTGTAGAGGTGCTGCTGCAACCACCTATGCTGGCTGCAGCAGCACCATACGAGAACAGGGTCAGCAAGTCTCAGTGGGAGGAATAGTGCCCCATCATTGGTGTTACTGATACCAATGATGGGGCACTATTCCTCCCACTGACACCAACGATGGGGCACTATTCCTCCCACTGACACCAACGATGGGGCACTATTCCTCCCCCCCACTGACACCAATGATGGGGCACTATTCCCCCCCCCACTGACACCAACGATGGGGCACTATTCCACCCCCCACTGACACCAATGATGGGACACTATTCCTCCCCCACTGACACCAACGATGGGGCACTATTCCTCCCACTGACACCAATGATGGGGCACTATTCCCCCCCCCACTGACACCAACGATGGGGCACTATTCCACCCCCCACTGACACCAATGATGGGGCACTATTCCACCCCTCACTGACACCAATGATGGGACACCATTCCTCCCACTGACACCAATGATGGGGCACCATTCCTGCCACTGACACCAATGATGGGGCACTATTCCTCCCACTGACACCAATGATGGGGTACTATTCCTGCCACTGACACCAATGATGGGGCACTATTCCTCCCACTGATACCAATGATGGGGCACTATTCCTCCCACTGATACCAATGATGGGGCACTATTCCTCCCACTGATACCAATGATGGGGCACTATTCCTCCCACTGACACTAATGATAGGGCACTATTCCTGCCACTAATACCAATGATGGGGCACTATTCCTCCCACTGGCACTAATGATAGGGCACTATTCCTGCCACTAATACCAATGATGGGGCACTATTCCTCCCACTGGTGTGCATTGGAAGAGGGGTAGTCTTATACGGCGAGTATAGCCCAAACACTACATTTTAGCAGGAAAAGTAGGGGGGTCGTCTTATACGCCCAGTCGTCTTATACGCCGGCAAATACGGTAAGTTTTTCTAAGGTACATATAGGAAAACTTAGGCAAGCTTTACATTGTTATTTGTATGTTTTTTTAAAAAAAAATCATTTGATATACATGTATGGATTGAAGCTAGGGAACATATGTTATGGTTAAATGTTAATAAGGTAATTTGAAAAATGTATGGATTATAGAACTGTGTGCTACACACATTTTGGAGGGAAAATATGAAACATCTATTTTTTTTAAGTGACATATTTTAAAGTATTGTACTATAATGTTACAGTTATACATTTATTAAGGGGATGAATTATTTAGTGAAAGGAAAATAATAAGGGTAAAAATATTTTTATGTGATACATAACAAAAGGTTTATCAAAGAATTTGTTTTCCCATTATAGAATCAAATTGAAGATATGTTCAGATCAATTATCTTAAGATCCAAAAACACATGAATGGATACGAAAGTGACGAGAATGTGTATAAATGGATTAAGATAAGGAAAATGATTAAGATTCGATAAAATCGATCATTTTGAGAGGGAAATGTTAGAAGCTTTCCTTAACCTAATATCTAATATCTTCTTATTAACAGTACTAACATGTATGAATGAGTTGGATCTTAATAGAATAATTGAGTTATTATATTTATATTTGTTCTAGATTGGGAAAAGTAAGTAATTAGACTTCATAGTCTGTGAATATACATATGAACATATATCTTGGGTTTTCTTTACATTCAAGCCACACATGTGGTAGCAATTGGTCTATCCATCCTCCCCCATCTATGTAGGGGATTATGTTTCACTAACTAGAGAATTGTAAAAATATATTTCATACATGCTAGGTTTGTACTGTAATATTTCTTGATTGCGATATTTATATATGAGATAACTCTTGTTAAGATTATTTTTAGGAGAATATATATATATATATATGTGTGTGTAATACATCTAATTTACTCTGATTGATGGAATGTCTAGGCCTTCTTAGGTTACACTCAGACTTTAGGAGAAGTAGACTGGAGGTTTGTTATATATACACATCTGTTTCCAATTATCTTGGTGGGACTACAAGGAGAAGATCAGCCCATTTTTAGGAGATGGTGGGGGCTGGATTGCTCTTTTAAGAGCAGAACAAAGACTTTTTAAGGTCACACTCTATATAGAAGCCTTGATGCGACACACATACACACACATACACACACATATACATATATACAATCTTATTATCAAGAACTTAACTATATTTTTTGGACATTATTTAAACATTCTGTATGCCAATATTTTATTTCTAATTTTATGCAACATTATTATTAAATCTTCTTTTTGAGTTTATGCAAGAAGTGGAAGGACTTTCTATCTGAACATTTCTCATCAATACAAGTTAATAAAATATCGAGACAATACGATATTTTACAAGTTATTACATTGGCGCCATCAAATCTCTCCTGGGCACAGACTATAAGAGCACCTAAGTACAGAGAAATCTTTTCTACAGTAGAATTAACTGAACATTCTGAGGCCCTTTTCACACTGCATTGCTCATTCTTAAGGTGGCCATAGATGACCCATTTTTTTTCAATCAGCCAGCAGACTGATTGAAAAAAAAAATGAATGGCTTACTCCATCCACAAAAGATGTTTTAATTTTTTTTATTGGATATGTTTTATAACAGAAAGTAGAAAATAGTTAGGGTTTTTTTTCAAAATTTTTGATCTTTTTCAGTTATATAATAAAATATAAAAAACCCAGTGGTTATCAAAAACTAGCAAAAGAAAGCTCTATATGTGTGGAAAAAGTATATACATTTAATTTGGGTACAGTGTTGAATGGCAGAGCAATGTCCAGTTAAAGTAGCACAGTGATGAATAGCAAAACAATGGTCTGGTCATGAAGAGGGTAAAAACCTCTGGGGTCAAGTGGTTAAATGCACTTTGAATTCTTGATAGGCAGAACATAAGGCCCATTTTAAGCACCTGTTGAATGACCACATGACGTGTTTTATTGGCTTCTGTGTATCTTCCCAGTACTGCAGATCAGATGTTGGTTGGGTTTATAATGTTGATTTCTTCTCATTTCTCTGCTGTGCGATTTTTAAATAATAAGATGTTTGTACTCATTATAAAATCTATTTTTTGGAGTCCATTGAGTGACATGGGAAGATTTCACCTTCAGTTTATATTGCTGCCTACAGGAGGATTAGACCCTGCAAACCAAAAAATTGTGTCAATCCAAGATAACAATTCCTACTACTGGCATGCTTCAGTTTTGTCGCAAGCAGTAACAGGAGCATGATCATAAACATGTAGGAGTGAGACCTGTGTTCCCCAGGGATCTTCAAGAATAGCTTTTAATGTAAGCACAAAAATCTTATTTTCTTTCTTGTCCATGGAAGGTCACCTTTGGGATGCCCAAGAGCAGTCCAACTGGTGGGCAACAGCAAACAACTGCTAACAGGTCCAACATGAATAATATAATACTGGAGACTGTCTATTGCTCGAGAAAACCATTTATCTGAAGGACCATACAATTGAAGTTGGCACCAGATGACGCCACAACACCCATTTGGTAACAGAATGTTAACAAAGACTAGGTGGTAAATCAAATATAGGGAACCGAAGCTGGATGTCAAAAGAGCAGAATACATAGTGAGAAATGTCCTCACATGGAAAAAAAGGACATTGCTTCAAAACAGTATAAGCTTGAAGTTGGCCTAACAGATCCATCTGCAAGGATGAAAATAAAATGAATTCCCTACAGGGAACATCAGGAAGGGCATCTAAGAATCAATACAGAAAGGAAGAGACTTACAGCCTAAACCTTGGCCAGCAAGAAGAAGGAGCTCCACTCAAGCAGACCATACACAATCAAAACCCGAAAGCTTTGTGGAGTGAAAAACATAAATAGCTCATATGATTATGCCATCACTTGTTTAGTTTTTCTAATAAAAATCCATCATGTTGAATCAGGCATTTTCTGGCACGCTAATGCTGTGAAAAACAAACAATTCAAAATTTTCGTTCAGTTTTTGCATTGTCTGTGGCCTGCTTTAGAGACTTGGGGCTGGACAGAGGGAAAGCAATGTCCTGGTTAAGGGAAGATCAGTCAGAGCCACACTAAAATAGAAGTAGGTCCTAGGGTCTCATTGCACATGAACCCAAAATAGGTACAGGATTCCCTGCATGGAATGGCTGTCAGGGCAGACATTAAGCCCACTGAGGAGATGACCAAGGAAGACCCCTGCAAAGTGAACTTAGTGCAGAATTTACTTCAGGAAGTGTATTGGTAATTCCTAAGATCCCATGGAGTCCCCCTTGGTGAGATCCCATGGAGTCCCCCTTGGTGAGATCCCATGGAGTACCCCTTGGTATGATCCCATGAAGTCCCCCTTGGTATGATCCCATGGAGTCCCCCTTTCCAAACAAGGTAAAGAACATGGGGACACTCCATACAAGTGTTAGGCAAGAGGTAGAAGGCTGATCTCTTTCCCAAACATTAGTGAAGAAGAATTCAGACTTAATAGAACTGAGGACAAAGCTCAATCAGCTCTGCTTGCTCATTCATAATAGTGAAGGACCATTTAGAGTTGTGTATCTGTGTAAAGTATCTGCTCTGTGTTTGCATAAGCATCACCAGATACATTAAACATCATCACAGGCTGTGTGCTGTTTTTCATGGTCTCCAGAGCAGCTCCTGCTGCCAGATACCAGAGCTGTCAATCACAAATCCTTTCTAACAACATTATCTGATGGGATGGGGGAATGTCCAACCATGCTGCTTAGAAATGAAGAGACGGATTTGAACAGGACCAAATACTATATTGCACTTAGACTAAGCAGCTAAACTAAATATGTATAGTAATAGATCTTCTTTAAGCTGTATATTCTGTGTAGCACCTATCTGTCAGTGGCATCTTTTCCTCATCCGTGTGTACCTGTTTTGCAGCAGGTCACTTTACTGCCTAGGCTGTAAATGTGGAGGCCACATATTGTCAGTTCCTCCCAACTGTTTGCTCCTTGCTACTCATGTGCTAGTCATGCAACATGCAACAATATAACATATAACGATCATTTTGATGTTTCTAGCATATTGAATGTACAAATTAAGATATTTAATCGGTAAAAATACTTTTCGATGAATTTGACCAAATCAATCGGTCCTGGCAGAAATAGCCAAACTCTGATTTTTTTGTTTTTGAGCAAATGATCATTTGAAGTAATCAAATACATGATCAATAATTTATTTCCTGTTATGTGCATGATCGAAATTAGAGAGAAGGGATGGCATGGAGTCTGGTGGCTACAGGGTGCAGCCAATAAATACAATTTGATGGATTTGCTACATCTTCCTTAGGACATGTATAATTAACTAATAATTCAGCTTGTGGCCTGGATATGCTTTTTCATCACTTTGGCAGATCCTCTTTAGACAAATCCAGAAGTAAATAAAGCCATATAATTAATTGTTTTCTGTTGGATCCACATTATAATCATTATTTTATAGCATTATCCCGTTGATTGAGCCATCCTACTTGAGATATCTAGCCCAGCATCTGCTGTTTGATTAGGTGATGAGCAATTACTGCATTCAGTCCTTTGATTTTGCAAATATAATCCAAATTTCAATTATGGCATGTTAATAATACATTGTGAGGTAAGTATTTTGTTAAGTAATGCACACTAAACAAAAAGTAGGAACAGGCTTATGATAAAGAATACAGGGAAATTTCAAGTTTGTGGCTCTTTCTTGAGAACTGGGACACATTTCTTGTTGCAGTCCAGAGGTAGTGTTGTTAACTGTCATGCTACAGGCAAGAGTAAGTAGGCCCAAATCATATTTTCATAAACATTTTGAAAATCAAAGTACATGTCTACCATTGTTTTAACAATGCCATGTCCAAGGAAGGTCAAATGTTTACTGTGTGTGCAGGGGCGGACTGACCATTTGGAAACTCGGGCACTGCCCGAGGGCCCGGGGTCAGTAGGGGGCCCCATGAGAAGCCCCTGGTACCTTTTTCATAGGCTTTTTTGGGTTTGGGCAAGGACACAGGGGCCCCATGATCCCCTATTGCCCGGGGGCCCCAGGAGTTGTCAGTCCGCCTCTGTGTGTGTGCCTTCACAATGGGGACAATTCGCTACAAAGTGTGTTCCCACTGGACACCAGACTATGCGGCTGCATTTCAGTTAGCACAATCTAGAGCACACTTTCTCAACTACAGTAGAGTTCTTCCTAAGATTACTAGAGGTTCCTTGAGCGGGTAACAATGGGGAATTGATCTCCATCCTACACTGACCACCAATGCAAGCGGCAATGTAACCACCAATGTAGGGAGCCTTTTCTATGCTGTGATCACTAATATATAGGAATACCACATTTTTTTTCATTTCAAGATTATTACTGAAAATGATTTTGTTGTATAGAGCAGGAAGGTGGTAAAAAATAATAGGAGTATCTGTCCCAGGTGTCAAATATGCTAAGTAGGCCACATTTGTTAATCTTTAATTAAAACTTTTTACAACTTATGGATCATGTTAAAGTACCATGTGCCATAGGTTTTCAGGTAGAGGTTTCCAAAGACCTGAAAGTTATTTCACAGGTTCCTTCGAGGTTAAAAGGTTGATAAAGGCTGGTCTAGGGAGAAATGTTCTCACCTAGCCTCTGAGACAAGCCTCTGAGTGCATTTAATTTTCAGAATTCTGAAAAGGATGACCCATGTGACTTGGGTTCCTTCCAGTGCTTGTCCGCTCCTCTCCTGCTTTCTCCTCCTCCCAATATAAGTACTCCATGCAGGGTGTGACTGACAGCTCTTGTTTCCTCCTCTTCTGATCCCTTCTCTTCATTGCTGCAACAGAATTCTGCATGAGGTGCTTGTTCTCTCTCATCCTGCACCTGTGGGCAGCGGAAAATGCTCACAACATCATTTGGCACCACCCTAAGTGCTGTCAACAGCGCTATGTACTTGCCAGCAGAAAAGGGATTCCTGAACTGACTCCTCAGGTGAGCTGTGCACATTGGTGGCAGGGGTTGCACAGATAAAAGGGGGTGCAGAGGTGGGAGGGAGTGCAGAAATGTGAAGGGTTGCAATGCAGATGTTGAAGTAGCTGCAATAGTAGATGAGCGTGCAATGATGGAAGAGAATGCAGAGGTGGAAGTGGTTGCAGTGGCAGAAAGGGGTACAGAAGTGGACGTTGTTGCAATGGTGGAAAAGGGTGCAGGGGTGGAACAGAATGAAATGTTAAAAGGGGCAGAAAAGGTGGAAAAGGGTGCAAAGTTGGAAGTGATTGCAATAGTTGAACGGGTTACATTGGTGAAAGAGTGTGCAATGGTGGCAGGGTTGCGGGGTGGAAAGGGTTGCAAAGGTTGACTGATGGAAGGGGGTGAAGAGATGGAAGGGAAAAGGGCTACAGTTGTGGAAAGGGATTGCAGTAGTACAAGGAGGATGGAGCAGGGAATGCAGATGCTAGAAGGGGTTAGAACTAGGTAATGCAATGATGAAAGAGGGTGTAGAGGTGGAAATTGTTGCAATGCTAAGAGTGGGTGCAGAGGTGGTTGCAATAGTAGAACGGGGTTCAGAAGTGGAAATGATTGCAATGGTGGAAGATAGTGCAGATGTGGAAGTGGTTGGGGCTGCAGTTGTGGAAGGGTGAGCAGAAGTGGACAAGGGGGTTCAGGGATAAGAGGTGAATGAAGGGGTACAGAGCTTAGTAGTAGAATGAAGGGGTACAATAGGTTAGTCAGGGTGTGCTGTGGTGAACAAGGGGTTCAGAGGTGATGAGGGAGTGCAAAGGTAAGACAGGGGTTCACAGGTGAGCAGTGGACAAGGGATGCAGAGAAGAGTGGTGGACTGCAGCTATGGGGGTTGTGGATGATTTCTGTGTGATAGAGAAGTGAGGATTTTTGCTTCAGGAGAGAATGTTCTTTGGGAAGGAGGGATATTTTTTTTTTTTCGGTGAGGGATTTTACTGGGGAAGACTTTTGTTGGTGGTAAGACTACTGCACAGAGAAACAAACCTAACAAAAAAAAAACAACAGAACTCTGGCGGACTTTTAAGACACCCAAACAACCAATTAAAATACTACATCACTTTATTGCTACATCAATGTTAAAAATAAACCGTTTAAAATTATAAAGCGCATTCCTTTATACCATAAATTAAATTGTCTTGAACCTATCTGAAGGGTATGTTGCACTCTCAGCCTCATGAATTGTACAAACATACTGTATATCAAATATCAAAAAACATCATATGTGAGTTCAGTTGGGGGTGGGATCATTCCCAAACTCTAGGTGTTTCGCAGAATCAGGTTCAGCTTCTTCAGGGGATTTATAGAGCTCTGTGGCCTAAATTCAGATCAAACAATGTTAGAAAATATACACATTTTGCATTTTTTACAAGGATAAAACCCCTGTAGATCAAACATCCTTGTATTTTTTTTAGGGGGTGAAATAACCCCCTTAACTAGTAGGGTTCTAAGATTAGCACTTTTTCTATAAACAAACTGGGGTTGCGTCGGTAACACATTACTCAGTGTTTGATCTTTTTTCAGAATAGGCCAATATCTTTTAAAAATACCCTCTACTTCTTTATACTGACAGTTGATTTTTGAAATAAAGGCAAATTCAGCTCTATTTTTATCCTCTTTCATCTTAAAGGCTAAAAGTAAGATGAAAGAGGATAAAAATAGAGCTGAATTTGCCTTTATTTCAAAATTCAACTGTCAGTATAAAGAAGTAGAGGGTATTTTTAAAAGATATTGGCCTATTCTGAAAAAAGATCAAACACTGAGTAATGTGTTACCGACGCAACCCCAGTTTGTTTATAGAAAAAGTGCTAATCTTAGAACCCTACTAGTTAAGGGGGTTATTTCACCCCCTAAAAAAAATACAAGGATGTTTGATCTACAGGGGTTTTATCCTTGTAAAAAATGCAAAATGTGTAGAGTGACAGGTATTAAGCAGAGAAAAATCTTGAGTTGCAAATCGGTTCACACAGGAGAAGAATTCAATATAAAAAAATGTATTACATGTAACACAAAGTATGTAACGTATGTGTTAGAATATCCTTGTCCATTACAATATGTAGGAAGAACTAAAAGGAATTTAGGTACCAGATTAAAAGAACATGTGGTTAATATAATAAAAGGAAAAAAGGACCATAATGTATCACGACATTTTAAGGAATTTCATAACTCTGACCCTAGGGGAATAAAGTTTTGTGGTATAGATACGGTGGACTCCCATTGGAGGGGAAGTAATAGGGTAAAAGGCATTTCACAAAATGAGACCTATTGGATTTTTAAATTAAACACTTTGAAGCCTAATGGTTTAAATATCGAATTGGATTTGAACTGTTTTATTTCGGATTTTTAATTTTAATATATATTTTAATAATATTTTAGATTTAATATTTTAGATTCATTTGGTATTATATTTATCTTATAGGAAATTATTATATAAAAAATTCTTTAAGTACTGAGAGGAGTTTGTATGGATTCACGAATAACATGTGGATATATGAAGGTAATATAATATAAGATTATAATTTTATAATTTTTTAATTATGATGGTAATATAATGAATGATTTTATATTTATTTTAGAGTATTATTATAGATTTAAAAAAGTGTTAAGATATGTGTCTGGATGTAGGGGTAAAGATGGTAGAGGTATATACATTTTGATGATGTATTCAAATATTGGTAGTATAATCACATTGGGATTTGATAGAAAATATGAGAGATGTAAGGTATTTTAATCAGTATAGGGGTTGTTCTATTTATTGACCAGTAGAGGGAGTATTGTGTATCCGTTAGGGGGATGTTATATATGGATATGTATATACACATAGGGAGATATATACACTGAATTTTAATGATATTTATAGGAATGTTCTAGACTGGAAGGTAGGGAGAATATATGAGTAAGGAGTATATATATGTATATCGGTATAGTATGTTAAGATGGAGTTATTTGTATGCTGATATTTTAAATTTTATTTTATTTTATTTTATTTTATATATGGGACATTGTATAGTATGCTTTGTATTGTGGATGATAATACAGAGGTACAGGATTTGGATGAGATCGATAAACGGCTATGAGATGAAGTAAGGTGCAATGTGGACAGGTATGGGCGGCGTTTTCCAGCTTCCAAGATGGCGGTTTTGCAGTGCCTTCAGTGGAGGAAGGGCGGTATATAAGGAGTCGATGCACAGACGTCCTTACCCTTCTGAAAAAGTCATAGGAAGTGACAAAACGCGTCAGGACACGTGACGTCAGACGCATCGACGTTAACCGGAAGTGCGATCGCGGCCATCTTGGAAGTGGGAACATGTGGCCAGTGTTCCCTAACTTGCCTACACTTGTATTCCTGTGAGGAGGAGCTGCTTCATCCAAATTTATATGTAAGTTGCTACAATAAAGGATGTTATCTTTGGATTCACTGTTGTAATGGCTGATTTTGTTATGAGGAAAATGGAAGATAAACCCTGAGACTGGATGTGACCCTAATAACAAGAAGTCAACCCGGATTTGTGTTATGCCCTGTCATTTTTCTTATAGGGTAATTATCCATCAGTACACGAGTTGGAGAGTGTTGGTTTGGGTTTAAAGGTGTTCACTGAGGAATATAGAGTGTGGTGATACACTCCTGCATTATTATATGTTGTTTTTTCACAGTTTGTGCAATAGACACGTTGTGAGGGTTTTTACTTATATATTTTGGTACACAAAGGAATATTTGTTTGTGTGTAGAGATTAGTACACGGAGTGAACACATATATATATATATACATATATATATATATATTTTTTATTTTTTTTTGCATGTTGCACATTGAGTGGCACGTGTGTATTTATTATTTGAGGTATGACACTATGTTAAGTTTTTGTTTTTTGAGGTATATTGCCATCAGGATTTGCGTGTATTGAGAAAAAGACTTGTTGGAAAAGAAAAGAAAGAAAAAAGACGATTTTGGACAATTGTTTACACCTGTGTGGGTTTATTTGTTTTGGACATTTGTTGGTTCAATTTTTGATTGTGATGTTTGATTGTTAGATAAAGAGAAAAGTTTATAATTTTTATTTGTTTAGCCTTCAAGGGTGGAGGTGGATCACTTTTCTGGGATATTACACGGGATTTTGTGCTGTGTATTTTAATATATGGTCTATGGAATTAAGCCCCATTCTCATCCCTGCACATTACACAGGTAAGCCAGAGATTTTGTCACATGACTTCATGGGAAAAAAAGGAAAATAGGTATTTAAAATGTGATTTATGCTCAAATGTATGAAGACCAATGGGAGGCAATGGGGAAGCAGCATTTAAAGGTGTTGTATGGTATAGCCTAAACTTGTACTGTAAATAAACCGCCACCTTCCATTTTGTCCCAAACATGTACAGGCACCATATTTATCTATATGTTTTACCAGAAGAATCCAATTTCCTTTTAGCTTTCAGATAACTGCCCTGTCAGGAGGTTAGAAATCAGGAAACAATTCAGCTGTTGAAAAAGAACATTAATTACCAAAAAGCTTTCAGATAACTGCTCTGTCACAGGAGGATAGAAATCAGGAAACAATTCAGCTGTTGAAAAAGAACATTAATTACCAAAAATATTTTTCTTTCCTATTTCAAGGTATGGCAGGAGTCACAAATGCACCCTGACAAGTGTAAGAAAGCCAGTGATGAGCCAAAGACATACTGTAGGTAAGGCTGGCCACACAATATACATTTTTTGTTCAGCCAGGGGGTTGAACAAAATAAAAAAGTGCCAATTTCCCCATCCACACATTTGAGGTAGATGGGGGGAATCCCTTCCACTGTGCTTTTGTGTTCTGCCGGCAGGGAGCCTTCCCCGACATTCGAATACAATGATCAGTGTTGTTGGCTATACAATGATCAGTGTTGTTGGCTATTATTAATTGTTGGGGAAAAACCCAACAAGCTGGTTGTACACCAGTTGATTGACTTGCGTACAGCCAGCTAGCCCATACATGGTTCAAAATTTGCCTAGTCCCTGACTAATTTCAATCCTTGTATCACCAGCTTAAGGGGTGAGAAAGGTAAAGTGTGAGGACTGATAATGCTAAAGTCTGTCCTACTGTGATCAATGTATAAATATTATGTGACAGTCTCTGCATGTGGGGGCTTTAATGTAGGCAAGTCTGTACAATATTGAATAGGGGATTTATTTTCCAGCGTGCCAGAAGAAAGATAATCTAAAGCTTTATTTATTTGTTACTTTATTAATTTACTCATTCACTGTAAGGAATAGAGATTGCCATTTAAAAAAGACTGGATTATCAAAAATGTCCTTTTATTTGGGTATGGAGGAGCATGTGACTTGCTTTATGTGACAATGGTACTTGGTGATTGGCCCAGTGTTGTCACATGGGTGATGGTAACATGAACCCCTTGCTTTGCTCTGCACAGGTTCACTTTCAGCCAATTTGTTACAGTACTTGTAGGAACCCTGCTGTTTTTTCCAGGATTCCTCACAGGACCTCTTGCCGGGTCTTCCAGGATCCCTCTTGATAAGTCCAGGAATCCTATGAACACTAGCTCCAGGGTTACCAGTAAAGATGCCGAGCATGTCCTCTGACCAAAAGAGTATTTGAGCACCAGCCCTTGGAATGGCTAGTTCTGTGGCTTATCACCAGCTACCTTAGAGCTAAAAGTGCTAAAATACCTGCCAGTTGCCTGTTTGTTGCTGAACTTTTTTTTTCCGTACTTACCAAACTAGTATGCCAAATCACTTCCAATAATGCATTTATAATGGACCTTCTACCTTTGTGGCAAAGCCCGCTTATTCTTATTGTACCCCCTCCCCAAAACACTTTCGGGGAAATGGATAATATACTTACCTTTCTCTGTCTTCCTCCTGCAGCGCCTACTTAAGTGTGACCTCATCCTGCTTCCAGTCAAGAAGATGACCCTGCACCGTGCTGTGCTCAACATTCCCCAAGTTCTTGTCGACAGGAGGAGGATGTCACCCCCTGCACTGTGGAAGTTAGGGAAAGGTGAGATCTCTAGCTCCCTCCAGAGGTACTTTTATGCAATGGGTAGGGGAGGGGGCAACTTGAATAAGTGGTCGTTGCCACTGAGGTAGAAGGTTCACTATATCAGACCAGGGAGCAAGTAAAGAAGTTCATAGTTGAGGATAACATACACTTTAACATGAACTCTCTGATAATCACTAATCCAAACCCTTTTCCACAGGTTGGGATTTGATGACTGCTCCAATGAAGCTGCTCTGTATGCCGGTTTCCAGACTGACCCTCTCACTGGTACAGGAGTAGCATCCACATGATCCAGATGGAACATGTCTGAGATACCTGGCAATATTCCAGGGCTGATGATCAGAGGACTGGGACATTGGCCGTCATGGGTTAATGTGAGTGTTACTGGGGGAGTTAAGAGCTCTTACTGTGGAAAGTGGAGCTCTGTTTTTGTTACATGGCTAGAGCAGGGGCGGACTGATCATTCGAGCACTCGGGCACTGCCAGAGGGCCCGGGGTCAGAAGGGGGCCCCATAAAATGCCCCTGGTACCTTTTATAGGCTTTTTTGGGTGTGTTTTGAGTGTGGGCAAGGACACAGGGGCCCCATGATCCCCAATTGCCTGAGGGCCCCATGAGTTGTCAGTCCGTCCCTGGGCTAGAGTTGCCATTTTTCCTTTGTTATCTTGGAAATCAGACAACTAAACCAGCACTGACCAACACAGACACCCTATTCTTCCAGTGTTCTAAATTGGACATCTTGAGAATTACATTTACAACTGTAATGAATGGGTTAATGCTAACGTGTTAGTGCTGTCTGCATCAAAGCTGATATAAAAGATACAAAATAATGCAACAAGGTGTGAATAAATCAATAATTGCATTTTATGATGCAATTTAATGTAGGTACTTGCATTTGATTTAGTATCAGCTTCTTGTAATCCTTTATACAAAAACTAGGGACCATCAGGGCTGGGACCCAGCGAGGTGTGCTGCATGAAAATGTGTTGGAAAGGAGCATGGTGACAGGTAAACTCCCAGGATGTTGCTAAGTGAGGCCAAGTTATTACTGTTCACCTTCACCATCACAGTGATGAGCTCTCAAACTGTGAGCTCAGAGATACTGCATCGGGGGGGAGAGTGCAGGTGAAGGGGGTGTGAATCGGAGAAAGAGCTCACTTCTGTGAAAGTGAAGGTGAACAGTAATAGCTGAGCCATGCTTAGCAACATCCTGGACAGCTTCAGGTCAGGCTTCTTAAGGTATGTAAATGGCCTATCCCTATAGCAAGGGCATTATTCAGTTTTGGTCAAAGCTGCTTTTTCTTATCTGCAGACATCCCTTATCTGTATAGGCTTTTTTTTCATAAAGGTGAACTGTTCCTTTAAATATGAGCTGCATCTTCTTCTTCAAAATTTAGAAAATCTGTACACGTTTATGCTCGCACAACTCTTTAATTCCCTCCAATATTTACACAATTTTTAACCCTTTTTTTATGAAATCCAACTTAAAAACATTTATAAATAGATCCCATAGTGTCAATACGGTAAAAATATTGATTATTTGAAATGATATTAGGTGATTTTGCGATATTTGAGGTTTTCCAAAAAAATGTGATGCCTGTCAGTTTTCCAGGTTTTGTTAGTAAAAAAAGTTATTTGGTAATTGTAGTGATTTATTGTTTTTTCATGATATGCTGTGCTGTTTTTGAGGTTTTTATTTCTTTTGTTTGTTCTTTAGTTATGTTCATGGGGCCTTTCATTAGTGAAGGGCGCTCAAAGTGGAGTCTACACTTGTAATTGAACATTTGCTCTTGAAGCTGCTTTTTTGTTTGCAGCATATTACTGCATTATTGAAATAAAAAAAAAAAAAAGAAGAAGTGCAAGAACAGTGTACAAGTAAACTACCACCCAATAAATCACTTACTTTTCACTGCGCTTCAAAACCCCCATAGAAAAAATAAAAGTCAGGCATACATTAGTTCTTTATCCCCCTGAATAAAATGGTTTTGCTGCTGGCCAATTTACACTGTTGTAACCTGTGCAGTATCTTAACCCCTTGACGCCGACGTCACACAAATATGCGACCTCACGGAACTGCGCTTTTTTCTGTGGGGCTGCATATTTGCGTACCTGTCTTTGTGCTGGGAGCGCGCCACACTGCGTACTCCCAGCACAAAGACCGCGGTGTCACTGAGAGCACCGGGTCCCGTTCTAACGATCGGGACCTGGGAATCCCAATTTCGGGTCACAAGATCGCTGTGATAGCCTCTAATTGGCTATCACAGTGATCAGTCACTGTGCAGCCCGGCCTCCTTGTTTTATACATTGATACATTGTATCTCTCTAACTCCTGGCATAGAGAGAAAAAAATTTGTAAAAAAAAAAGATAAATAAATATTCAAAAATAAAATAACAAATAAAAAAAAAATACCTAGATCAAGGTTTGATCTAGTTCAGTGCCAGGGTTATTGTATGGGTCAAGGACAGGGCCAAAGTTCAAGGTCAAAAGTCAGGATTTAAAAAAAAAATTGGTATCAGTGTCAGTGTTTTTTAGGTAAAAAAAAAAAGACAAAAACAAAATGCACACTATTGTTTCTGGGCTGTAGTACGGGTACAAACAACGCTGCGATCGTCAAGAGCTGGAAAAGTTATTTTGGGTTGTTTTTTGGTGGTAGGTTATGGTAGTAACAAGAAACACACAGCTAAAAAATATTTTTACTATTTTGGGCCAGTTTTCCTTTGATAACAAAAAAAAATCAGGAGATATCCATTACCATTTACCACCAAATGAAAGCCCAATTTGTCCTGAAAAAAATGTGGTATAATTCACCTGGATGTACAAAGTAGCTGTGATGATATGTACGGTTTTACTAACACATGTCAATGTTGCAAAATTGTGCTTAGGCATTTAGATTTGTTTTACCCTTAAGCGAGAAGGGGTTAAAACAGTTGTAAAGGTTTGCTTTTTTTTTATTAACATACATGTTAGAGTTACCTGCTGTGTGCAGTGGATTTGCATAGAACAACCCTGCACCCCCCCTTCTGGGGTCCCCCACTAGCACTGTAGGCTCCTCCTCCCTTCTGAGTGCCCCCATAGGAAACTGCTTCCTATGAGGGCACAAATGCATGCGTGATCCAAAACTTGGCTGTGCGTGTTTATTGAACAGCGCAAAGCATACTCGTCCCCACCCACCCACTTCTGCATCTTAGGTCTTTGGTGAGAGAGAGCAGCACTGCTCTTATTGTACACAGTCCTGGTTCGAAGTCTGGCTCAGGTAAGTATCAAAGATAGAAAAAACCTTTAAACGTTACAACCCCTTTAATACTTATAATAATGCCCCAGCCCTTGTCTTTGGGTCTAGCCTTGCTATTTCTAATATTCCTGCTACTTGTCAATTTTACACTTCTGTGTCATCTGCTGTACATAATTCTTGTTATAGAAAGCATGCCTGTGGTTTTTTTAGTACATTTTGGCCGATTTGCACTCCATTAAAAATATTCTGCTGCTGGCCAATTTTAATCTGATCATCTGCAGTCTCTTGTTTCCTTATGAAACTTGATGGAACATTGTCCTGTCGTTGGCCAATTTCTATCAGCTAGAACAGGGACAGCCACAGAGAACTACTGGCCAATTCTATCTGCCGGTCCAAGTGGGCCTTATTGCCGTTTGATGTAAAAGCATGTATCACTGTAAAGCTACTTAAAGTTTTTTTTTTAACTTAAAGGTAAACTTCAGCAATTTAGTCACTTTTTAAAATGTGCTAGCTTATATGGGATAAGGCCAACAAAGTGCATGACACTTCACAGACTTTCCTTTAATTCTGGTGCTCCAATGCTGCACCTTCAGTTCCTGCAGATTCAGATTCATATGCAGCCTCTCTGTCAACCCCTCCGCTCTGCTGGAGCGCTATGTATTATGTGAACCCATTCAGAAAATACAAAGCCTCCTGTGAATGGACAGAAGAGCAGAGGGATGAGCAGAGAGCTATATGAGAAAGCAGGATTACTCCTGGATCTGGTAGACCCCTGATGCATTCTGTGCTTGCAGTACCTGTAGATGGAAAGGACAAAGTCCCTGAATTGAAGTTTGCCAAGCTGCTGCCTCTGGGATTCTGAGGCCCTGAGCCCAAAAGTGCTCAGAGCTAAGCGCTTCCAGGTTTCAATCTAAGCGGAAGAGATTAGCCAGCACTCTTTCCATGTGGAACTCACCTGCAGGGATGCCAGGCACACAAAAAAGCGTCATGACTACATGTCGGTAGGAGTGATCAGGTAGCTTTACATCTACATGTAAAGATATAAAAATCATCTGTATTTTCTATGTTTAGCCAATCAGATTCTGTTGGCTGTAAAGCCACAAAATCACTTCTATATGCTGGCCCATATTTACCCTGCACTTGTGTGCACTTGGGATGAGTTTTAGCAACAGTGGAGATGTTTGGAAGTGGGGCTGTGTACATATGACATTGGTCACAAGACAGTTAAACAGTAAAACAAATATAAAAAAAGAAAACAAATCAACTAATATGCATTTTTATAACTTTATTGAGATGTTATGCTCTTGAAACAGTCTGATTAATTTGTGCTCCATCAGCTTTAAAAGAAGGTAAGTGAGATGTGTCCCATTAGAAAGAAAGAATAAAAATATTTCTATCTTCTATTGGATGATTTTCCCTATAAGATATGAATAAAGTTTTAGTAAAAGTAAAACAACTTCAAAATATAAAGTTTCATCTAAGCTAAATATCTCCCCTAAAAATGTTTGAGCCTATGCTGCCCCCAAATACACACAGGAATGTCATTGCACCCATTAGGGGCACCTATGTATGAAAACTAAAAATTCTGAATGAACCCTCTACACACTGCTAAACACCCTTTCTAGCAAACGTTGCATAAAAATAGGGATTTTTAGTTCACATAGATTGCAATACATGTTTAGGCTGGTCCACTGCATCACCATAACCCCTCTCTGGCCAGTCTCTTCTCTACTGAAAATGCAAAATACTTGCTTATAGAAAACTTTAGTTGATATTGTGCCAATATGGGGCAAATAGACACAAGATGTAGAAGAGCTATAGGTTGAAGTCTGGTCACTGACCTGCACTATGCAATATAAATTAAATATACCTGTGCTCAAATCCCAACAGCTATACATTTACATGCAGCGGGCAAAATAACTATTGAACACGTCACCATTTTTTTAGGTAAATGTATTTCTAAAGTTGCAATTGACATGAAATTTTCACCACATGTCGATAAAAACCCATGCAATCAATACATACAAAGAGACCAAAACAAATATGTTCAGGAGATAAGGTATGTGTAATAAAATGGAATGACACAGGGAAGAAGTATTGAACACATGGAGAAGGGGAGATGCACAAAGGCATGGAAAGTCAAGACACCAACTGACATCTTTCAGTAATTAGAAAGCAATCCTGTCCATTGTCAGTGCAAATGAATATCAGCTGGTTCAGTCTCAACTGATGGCCTATAAAAAGGTGTCTCATTACCAAGGTGTCACACAAGAAACATCTCATGATGAGTAAAATCAATGAGCTCTCTCAAGACCTTTGCAACTTTACAGTTGCAAAACATACTAATGGCAGTGGTTACAGAAGGATTTTTAAACTTCTGAATGTTTCTGTGAGCACTGTTGGGGCCATAATCCAGAAGTAGAACATCATTTCACCATAAACCAGCCACAACCAGGTGGTGCTCACAAGATTTCTGATAGAAGAGTGAAAAGTATTTTCAAAAAGGTTGTCCAAGAGCCAAAGACCACTTGTGGAGAGCTTCAGACAGAAAGAGACATTTAAAGTTTGCTGCACAACATTTAGACAAGCCTGTGAAATACTGGGAGAATATAGTCTGGTCAGATGAGACCAAATTTGAACTCTTTGGATGCCATAATACACACCATGTTTGGAGGTCAAATGGCACTGCACGTCACTCCAAAAACACTATACCGACAGTGAAATTTGGAGGCGGGAACATCATGGTGTGGGGCTGTTTTTCAGCATACGGTACTGGCAAACTTCATGTCATTGAAGGAAGGATGAATGGAAAAATGTATCAAGACATTCCTGATAAGAATCTGCTGCCATCTACCAGGATCATGAAGATGAAACGAGGGTGGACATTTCAGCAAGACATTGTTCCCAAACACAAAGCCAAGGAAACTCTCATTTGGTTTCAAAGAAAGAAGATAAAGCTGCTAGAATGGCCCAGTCAATCACCTGACTTGAATCCAATAGAAAATCTATGGAAAGAACTAAAGACCAGATTTCCTAGAAGGGGCCCACGGAACCTTCAAGGTATGAAGACTGTGTGGAAGAGTGGGCCAAAATCACATCTGAGGAGTACATGTGACTAGTTTCTTCATACAAGAGGTGTCTTGAAGCTGTCATTACAAAGTAAGGATTTTGAACAAAGTATTAAACTTCAGTTAATGTGTTCAATACTTTTTCCCTGTGTCATTTCATTTTATTACACATAACTTAATCTCTGAGAGAGAGAGATACACACACACACACACACACACACACACACACACACACACATTAGGTGTCTAAGGACTATATGTTACCAGTAAAAATACTAAATGAACCCTCTGCATGGTGCTATAGCCCCCTTCTAGTAATCTTTGCATGAACACAGCAATTTTTAGTTCACATGCATTGCAATACATGTTTAAGCTGGCCAACTGCGTCAAAGTAATCCCTCTCTGGCCAGCCCTACTCTACTCTAACTCTAGTCTACTCTAACTCTAGTCTACTCAAACTAATTTTTTTTTTTTATATATATATGTATATGTATTTTATATATATATATTTGTTTATATTTGTATATGTTTTATAGTTTTTAATTTTATTACCATACTCCTAATCTTCTCTACCGTAGTTTACTCTAGTTTACATTAGTAGTAGTGGTAGTAGTAGTAGTTTACATTATTGTACTCCAACTCTACTCCACCTCTTCTCTAATTCCTGCTACTCTTCTCCTACTCTAGTCCTCTCCTGCTCCTTCTCTACTCCTCCTCCACTTTTTACATTTTTACTAGTTTACATTAGTAGTAGTAGTAGTAGTTTACATTAGTGTACTCCAACTCTACTTCACCTCTTCTCTAATTCCTGCTACTCTTCTCCTACTCTACTCCTCTCCTGCTCCTTCTCTACTCCTCCTCCACTTTTTATATTTTTACTAGTTTACATTAGTAGTAGTAGTAGTTTACATTTGTGTACTCCAACTCTACTCCAATTCCTGCTACTCTTCTACTCTACTCCTCTCCTGCTCCTTCTCTACTCCTCCTCCACTTTACTCCTCCCATATCCTGCTTCTACTCTACTCCTCTTCCTATGCTACTCCTCTCCTTCTCCTCCTCTTTCTCTACTGTACTGTATCTCTAGCCTGCTGCTGTACTCAATACTTACCTCCTCATATTTGGTATATGATTTGTTGCATAGTGAATATGAAAAATCAGTTGTTAGAAATTGGATGGTCCAACCAAAATTATGCCTATGTGGGTTTGGGTGGTTTTGGTGGTGGACGCTTGCGTTTCCTGGGAAATCGGGTAAATTTTTGATTTTCCAGGCATTGAATAAAATGTGGTCTTAGGAGCTTTATATTGTACTTACACTCTGGATTACCTCCAGGAGTCAAAAGCTCAACCATATTTGCAGCTGAATACATGACACAACTGGGATCATTTGCTGGCTGCTGCTGCACTTTTAATAATGTAATGTGTTTTAGTCGGTCTTTCAGAAGAACTCTATAGCATTGTTCAGTCTGTTTAAAGGCAGCTGATGTATAATCGATCACCAGTTGACTGTCGGCCATCACCACCCGATTACCATTATAGGCCGTTACAAAAACATGTCCTGGCAGTAGGTGTAACTGAATGGTTGGTTTTAACACTGGTATTACAATTGAGCCAACCATTCTTATGTGCATGTTCTGTGTGTGTTGAAATTGATTTTTCATTATTTTGACTACAGCCTGGACAACAGCAGAGCTGACAGACTGATCATTTTCAATGTCAGCCTTGTCCTGCATGCGGAGTCCCAATTGTGGGATCCAGGCTGCAGTAGGGTCAAGTTTTAAAACCTTCGCCTGTGGCTCGCTGTCTTTACATGGTGGCCTCTTTCTTTTCCTCTTTCCACGATCCTGCTGGCGTTCCAACGTAGGTGGGTCCTCTGTAGAGCGGCTTGTTGAAGCTGAAGAAGATAAATCATCTAACATATTATTATATGCCGTGCTACTTTGCTATATATTTATATACAGTATATATATGTGTTTTTGCGTTTTTTGCACACGTTTAAAAAATCATTTAGGGCCTAAAGATGACACAAAACTCCAAAACATTATATATATTTTCTGAAATCAGAGACCTTAGAGCAGGGGTCCTCAAACTTTTTAAACAGGTGGCCAGTTCACTGACCTTCACACTGTTGGGGGGTCGGACTATAGTTTGAAAAAATATGAACAAATTCCTTTGCACACCGCACATATCTTATTTGTAGTGCAAAAAAAACAGGAAAAAACAATACAATATTAAAAATGCACTGCACGCGGTAACGCACTGGACACCGCAATGCACTGTAACTCACTGGACACCAAAATGCACTGTACACTGTAATTCACTGGACACCAAAATGCACTGCACACTGTAATGCACTGTACACTGTAATTCACTGTACACCACAATACACTGTACACTGTAACGCACTAGACACCAACATGCACTGTACACTGTAACGCACTGGACACCAACATGCACTGTACACTGTAACGCACTGGACACCAACATGCACTGTACACTGTAACCCACTTGACACCGCATTGCACTGTACACTGTAATGCACTGGACCTGGTGCATTGTATGCTCTCCTCCTCCTCTCCTGTTGCTCCTCTGGCTGCAGAGAAATCAGCCTTAAGTCAGGGGGTGATTCTTCACCAGGCTGCCGCATGCTTGGTCCTCACAGCCGAGAACCCAGCAAGCAGCCTAGCTATTTGCTGGCGCCATATTTTGTTTTTTTTTTTTGGGTCAGGTAGATTACTTTGGCGAGCCGTATCTGGCCCACAGGCCATAGTTTGAGGACCCATTGCCCTAGAGAATAAAATAGTGGTAGTTCCAGTTTTTTTTATGTCACACGATATTATCGCAAAGGTCTATGAAATGCAAAATTTCAGTAAAAAATACACTTAAGTTAATTTTAGGGCACAAAAAGCAAAAAATTATCTATTTTTTTAGTAAAATATAAAAGACGAGGTTGCATCGAGTAAATAGATATCCAACATGTCGAACCTTAAATTTGCGCACACTTGTGTAATGGTAACAAACTTTAGTAACCCTATATTTTCTATAGGTGACACTTTTAAAGCCCCTTATAGGTCATCAGTTTAGCGTTACAGAGGATATCTCGTGCTAGAATTATTGCTCTCATTCTGGCGTGTGTTGCGATATGTAACGTGTATCGCAATCATCGCTTTCATGCGTAGACGCCCCTGCGCACGCTTTTATGTTTGTACGTGCGTACATATGTGGGGGTGGGGAGTCCTTGAAAAATTTGTTGGGGTTATATATTTGGATGTAACTTTTAATTTTTTAAAAATTAAACTTTTTTTTTTTTTTTACTTAACTTTTTTTTTCATCACACATGGGACAAAAAGTGATGATTTTTGGTGACAGATTCTCTTTTTTTAAAAACATACAGGGTCTAAAAGACCCTGCATGTCCCTCCTGTGCTCCACTGAATTTAATGCTGTGCATATCGCAACGCATTACATTTTATTCCAGCCTTGATGTCCGGTAATCTGCCGACGGGGACCCGGAAGTGACGTCACATCACTTCCAGGTCAGGACAAGAAGGGGAAGGGAACAGATGTGTTCGCTCTCCTCCCTCTGCTATACACGTTGGCAGTCACTGAAATGGTCCTGAGCCCGCAGATGGGCAAGCGGAGCCGGGGCAGAGGCTGGCAACATAGTAGGCTGTGTGGAAGCAATCGGGCGGCAGCGTTGCCACCTGAATGCTTCCACCTGACAGGTGAGCCCTGCTGCTTGCCCGCAGCAGGGCTACAGGTAACAAAAAACTACCTGACCGACGCCCGGAACTACATGTCCTCGGCGTCGGCCCATATGAATTGCACATCCCTGAGAGAGATATACAGTCATATATATAAAAGCAAAGTGAAAACCATAGATATATGTAAACCTTAACTTATAGCAGATATTCAAAGCCCAGTTCTATCCACATAAAAACACTTGTGATTGGTGCTGCTTCTCCTTTAAAATGCTCACTCATCAGACTGTATGGACCCCTTAATAATAATCAGGCCTGAATGCATGTTGGATGTAATCTCCACACTCTCCTGCTGTTATACTCCACCTTGCTCTTCTCCAACCTTGGAAGGTAAAAATATCTGTACCGCCAGTTAGCTCCTTTCCTTTAACCATCAGACTCCCAGAGTCGGTCACCAAACTGTCACTTCATAAAGCTCATGTGATGACACAGACCAGAAAGAACCCTCATCATTTTCCATCTGTATTATTTTTAACACACATATAAAAACATAAGCATATGTATTGACGTTGCCCTGTGCCTGATCCTGCACCCGGAATGACAAGCCTGCATAAGCTGTAAGGGAACCCCGCTGCTCCACTACTCACCTGGAGCCAGAGTGTGTCACAACTTAAGCAGAGGTGAGGTCACCAACTGAAGTCACAACCAGGGGCGGACTGACCCTTTGGAAACTCGGGCACTGCCCAAGGGCCCGGGGTCAGTAGGGGGCCCCATGAGATGCCCCTGGTACCTTTTTCATAGACTTTTCTGAGTTTGGGCAAGGACACAGGGGCCCCATGATCTCCTATTGCCCGGGGGACCCATGAGTTGTCAGTCCGCCCCTGGTCACAACCTACACATTTTGCAACATCCGAACGTCATCAAGCAGAGGTACGGCTGCGACATCCTCCACTCGCTAAGAACTATTTTACAATGAACCATCTGCATGTAAGTTAGCCAGCTGGGCCATGATATATTATTATAAGCAATTATTTTTTTACAAATATCATGTGGAAGAGCAGGATTACAATTAAGAACCAATAAGATCAACCAATTTGTACCCAGTAATAATAAAAATCCATAAACCGTTATCTAAGAAAATTGCCATTTAGTGATGTTGTAATACATAACCATCATCATCAAAAATGCATATACAATCTAATGTCATCTAGTGGCCATTTATGAAAAATAGTAAAATGAAAATAAAAATGAAAAAATGTGTGCTCCCCATTTATAAAATCGCTATCAACACCTATCTAGCTTAGTTTGAATGATAAAATCTCAGAAGTATGAAATATCTCCTCCTTGATACTGGAGATAAAACAATTGAGATCTTTATCTTCAAATCCTGTGGGCTCAGGGCTTCCAATTTGTAAATCCCCTGGGTTTTCTTTCTAGAATTATTCCCCAGTTGTGTTTTCTTCACTATTTTTGTTTGCATATTAGGGTCACCTACACACACACATATATATATATATATATATATATATACTGTATATGGCTTGTTCTTTATTCTAGGAAACTATATTCTAAAGTTGAGTGATAATTCACAGACTTATAGGTAGAGCTGCCTAGCGGGTACATCTGAAAGCAGCGGCTGGGTTCATTTGCTAGTAGCACACTAAAAAAATTAGAGCTTTCAAAAATAGACGTGTTAATAGTTTATGTAATTTCCATTTTGCTCATAAAAATAAACAGCAGAGAATCCCAAATCAAATCAATATTTGGTGTGACCACCCTGTGCCTTCAAAACAGCATGAATTCTTTAAATCTTCTAGGTACACTTGCACACAGTTTTGAAGGCACTTGACAGGTAAGTTGTTCCTAAACATCTTGGAAATAACAACAGATCTTTAGATGTAGGCTGCCTCAAATCCTTCTTTCTCCTTATGTAATCACATACAGACTGGATGATGTTGAAATCAGGGCTCTGTGGGGGCCAAGCCATTATTTTCTGGACTCCTTTTTCTTGTGTACACTGAAGATAGTTCTTAATGACATTGGCTGCATGTTTGAGTGTCGTTGTTCTGCTGCGGAATAAATTAGGGGCCAATCACACACCACAATGATGGTATGGCATGATGGATAAGTATCTGCCTGTATTTCTCAGCTTTGAGAACATCATTGATCCTGACCAAATCTCCAACTCCAAATCTTCAGCTCCATTTGCAGAAATACAGCCCCAAACTTGCAAGGAACCTCCACCATGCTTCTGTTACCTGCAGACACTCATTATTGTACTGCTCCCAAGCCCTTTGCAAACAAACTGCCTTCTACTACAACCAAATAGTTCAAATTTTGACTCATCGGCCCAGAACACCTGCTGCCATTTTTCTGCACCCCGGTTCCTATGTTTTCATGCATAAGATATGGAAACAAGGCCTAGGCGACTCAACTATGCATGAAAACTGGCGTGCAAAAAAATGACAGCAGATGCTGTGGTCCAATGAGTCAAAATATGAAATATTTGGCTGTGGCAAAAGGCAGGTAGTTTGCCAAAGGGCTGGAGTGCGGTACAATAATGAGTGTCTGCAGGCAATAATGAAGCATAGTGGAGATTCCATGCAAGTTTGGGGCTGCATTTCTGGAAGTGGAGTTGGAGATTTGCTTAAGATCAATGGAGTCCTCAATGCTGAGAGATACAGGCAGATAATTATCCATCATGCCATACCATCAGAGAGGCGTGTGATTGGCCCAAATGTATTCCTCAGCAGGAGAATGACCCCAAACATACAGCCAATGTCATTAAGAACTATCTCCAGTGTAAACAAGAACGAGAGTCTTGGTAGTGATGGTTTGGCCCCCATAGAGCCCTGATCTCAACATTATCATGTCTGTCTGTGACTACATGAAAAAACAGAAAGAGTTGCGGCAGCCTACAGCCATAGAAGATATTTGGTTAGTTCTCCAAGATGTTTGGAACAACCTACCTGCCGGGTTCCTTCAGAAACTGTATGCAGGTGTACCTGGAAGAATTTATGCTGTTTTGAAGGCAGAGGGTGGTCACACCAAATATTGATTTGATTTGGATTCCTCTTCTGTTCAATTACTTTCCATTTTGTTCATTAATAAAAATAAATGATTAACACTTCTATTTCTGAAAGCATTCCTTATTGACAGCAATATATATATAAAATCTGTCTAAAGTTCCTCAAAGTATAGGTGGAAGAACTACTCACCCCCCTGCCTCTAGGTCAGGCTGTTCTCCACCTCCTACCCACTCCTAGCACAACCCCTTGTCTGAGCCGCCCCCTCCTTCTAGCATTGCTCTACATCTGCCTGAGCTACATGCAAACAGCCTATAGAAGTAGATGCATGTCACAATCTGGATCATCTGCACGGCCCTGTGTGCACACAATCTGCATTTGGGGCTGCGCAGCTATCACATTTTGACATGTGGCTGTGTCATTGCAGCTGCTGCATCTGCATCCGCTTCTGTAGTTTGTTTCTGCATCCACCCTGAGCTGCATGCAGGCAAAGGCAGCCTGCACACAGGACGGGGTCCAATGCCCATCTGAATGAGGCTTTAATTGCGATATTTGGCATGGATGCGCTTCATATTGTTGCGCTCTACTACTCCGTGCCTGGTGGGTGACAGAGAAGTTGAGGGCTCATGCACATAGGCCCTCTAAGCCATATAGTGTAATACCAGGCATATCTTTGCCATAGGTCTTATGTATAGTTGGCTGCCAACAGCCTGTAGAAATCAATACCAGAATGATATACACAGCAGCTGTATTCATATTTACACATCCCAGCAGTAATTCCATACAGGGACAAATACCTACAGGGATGCAGAGCATATGTCCCTATACACATCAATCACAAAACTCCAGTACCACGGGGGATGGGCATTAATAAATGGGAACTGCTGCTGTGTGTTGCACCTTGGCATTGATTTCTACTAGCTGAATGCAAGACCTGTTATTTGCTAGCACAGGAACATGCCCAGTTTTTATACAGTACAGCTCTCAGTTCCCATGTGCATGAGCCATTAGAACACATCTTTGCATGAACGATAACCCCCACTGACTACGGGAATTATAGGCCCCTTCTAGCAACAATAGTTACCCCAGCAGGAAGAATATATACCCCAATAACAACAGTAGATGTATGAGCAACAATAAATAGCAAGAATAGTTACCCCAGCAGGAAGAATATATACCCCAACAACAACAGTAGATGTATGAGCAACAATAGATAGCAGTAATAGTTACCCAAGCAGCAAGAATATATACCCCAACAACAACAGTAGATGTATGAGCAACAATAGATAGCAAGAATAGTTACCCCAGCAGCAAGAATATATACCCCAACAACAACAGAAGATGTATGAGCAACAATAGATAGCAAGAATAGTTACCCCAGCAGCAAGAATATATACCCCAACAACAACAGTAGATGTATGAGCAACAATAGATAGCAATAATAGTTACCCCAGCAGCAAGAATTTATACCCCAACAACAACAGTAGATGTATGAGCAACAATAGATAGCAATAATAGTTACCCCAGCAGCAAGAATATATACCCCAACAACAACAGTAGGTGTATGAGCAACAATAGATAGCAAGAATAGTTACCCCAGCAGCAACAATAATTAGCCAAGCATCAAGAAAAGATAGCCCAGCAGTAACAATAGATACCCCAGCAGCAATAATGTGCCTCTTAGCAGCAACAATAGATGCCCATACTGTTCCTCAGCAGCAACAATAGATCCACATTCTCTATGTAACATGAACAATTAGTTATGGGGAAACTGTGCACTCAGCCAGGAGGAGCGAGGACACTAGGAGTGGGCACAGGCAGCAAACCTACAGGCAGCAGATCTCTCTCAGTCCCTGCAGCCTGTTCCTGGCTCCCCTGTCAAGGCATATCCCCTACCCTATACAGGGAGAGGGCAGCTTCACATAGATCTCTGCTGGAGACTGTCAGAACTGCTGCAGCCGCCGGCCAGCACTATAGAGGCAGCGTTGGCAAATGCATCCGCCTGCTTACTCTGTGGCCGGCACAGCTGCAGAGAGCTGAGAAAGTCCCACTCGTTCCCCGCGTACATCAGTGGGGGTGTCAGACCCTAGTTCAGCCAGAAGGAAAGCCCTGTGTATATATATATCTATCTATCTCACACATGGACATGTTTTCTGTTCAGCATTAGGGACTCAAGCCTCCACATCACAAGGCCCCAATGATGAAGAGAACTGAATGACATGTCACTTGGGACACTTCAATAACATTCTAGCAAAATGTAAACAACCCCATCCACCAAAATGTGATCTAGTGAATGAATTCTACAAATTCTACATAATTAGGGGATTAAAAATGCATTGTATGACAAGTGTATTATAAGGAAAAATCTATTGTTGCTATTAGCAACCAGTCAGAATTCATTTCACAGCCTGGTGCAGCACTGACAGCTAGAGGCTGACTGGTTGCTAGGGGCAACAAGAGATTTCTGTCACAGCACACTTCTCCTACATCATCCCCAGACAGGGCTTTCAGTGATTGCTGCATAGGGATGATGGCAGGCTGTGCATAACACACAGCCCTGATACCCAAAGGGATGCTGGGACTTGTAGTCTGCACAGACTCCAGCCTCAGGCTCATCACTACATCCTATATCATGGCATATGGGAGGGGCCTGGAAACCACAGGGCAGACCTACCACACCAAACCCCACCCACAGGGAGAATAACTAGTCCTCTAGAGGAGGGGTAGGCCTTGTAGGTGGGGCTAGCACTGTAATTGGGATTACTGGTGGGCCATTCAGATTCCTAGGGACACTGCTGGGGACAGGCCCATCAAAACAGAGAAACGGTAACCATAGCAACGGTTTAAAAAATTTATTTAATAACACTCACTTATTGTCTCTGGGCGTTCAGACGTCATCTCCGGTCTTCTCTGAAACGAAATCACTGTAAAATCGCTGTGGATGTGACTAGAAATTTCCATTCAAGTCTCTCTGCTTCCCTCCTCTCCAATCTCTCAAAGCAGAGTGAGCTGTTAGTGTCAGAAGTGACAGTTGGAGGTCACCTGACCCTGACCGACCAATCACTGGAGACTTTCTTCATTTTCTTGCACTCCGGCTAAACTGCACGATTTGTGGCTCACAATGACTTTATATTCCTAATAAATTATATATTTTCCGAAAGCAGAGACTCTGGAGAACACATTGATGCTAGTTTCAAATTTTTATCTTACAGCATACTAGCACAGCGGTTTAATAAACCCCCTATTGTTAGTAAAAAAATGTATATAAGTTAGTTTTGATGTATACAAACACTAAAAAATTCTCATTGTTTGATGAAATATAAAAGATAAGGTTGAGCCAAGTACAAACCCAACATGTCAAGCCATAAAATTGAAATGGCAACAAACTTTGATACCCCAAATTATCCATAGGTGATGCTTTAAAGGGCTCTTTGCAGGTCATCAGTTTTGTCTTTTTAGATCTGTCCTAATAAAGAAATGGTTTTATCGGATGGCAGTCATTCCTCCATGCTTAGATCTAAGCTAGACTAGCTCTTGATAGTCCTGGCAGACAAGGGTGGACCAGCCTGGAGCAGTAGTTTTGGTGTTCTTCAGTTCACAGTTAACCATGAATGATGGCCCTAGAATTGTTCTCTCATTCATATTTAATATGTGTGATACAATCAGTTTTTCTTTGGCACACTCTACATACGTGTTTACATTTGTATGTGCATGCACTTATGTAGACGGTGGGGGGCATTACCCCTTGGTGACCAAAGGTAAAACAAATGTTAATGCCTGAACACCATTTTGCAACTTTGGCAAGTGTTAGTACAACTGTACATATCGGTGCGACTACTTATTGTATCCAGGTCCATTATACCATGGTGTATTTCAGGACAAATGGGGCTTTCTTATAGTGGTAAATGGTAATGGATAGCTCCTGATTTTTATTTTTATTATCAAAGGGAAACTGATTCAAATTATTTAAAAAGAAAAGCAAAAACTTATTTTTAAAAATTTAGCTTTTGTATTTTTTGCTATTACCATGCTTTACCACCAAGAAACAACCCAAAATAATATCTCCTACTCCTGATGATCGCAGCGATACCACATATGTGTACATTATTTGTTTGTACCCGTAGTACAGCCCATAGACAACAGTGTGTATTTTGCTTTTTTTATCCTACCTAAACAGTACTAATTAATAATTTAAAAAAAAAATGTATTTTTTAAATCCTACTTAAAATATACTGTCCTTGACCTTTTACCTTTACCTTAACCCTAATGCTGACCCTGGCATTGATTTAGATCGTACCATGGTATAGCTAATTTTTTCTTTGTTTTCATTTTTTCTAATATATTTTCTTTACACACATTTGTTTATTTACTTCTTCCTCTCGTGCAAGAAGAGAAAGATACAATGTATCCTCCTCCCACCTAGAGTAGGAAACACATGATCCACAATAATATAAAAATCCTGGGCACATGCTACATACGTGTTTACTTTTAAATATGCGTGGGGGTGGCGGCTTAAAACAATTTTTTTAATTCATTTTTTTCACAGGAACAGGTGTCTCCACTACGCCATTTCATTTCACTTCTTGCTCTAGTGGAAATGCTAACATTCTGCATTTTGTCGCACTTTCTGTCCCAGTGGCAGTGGTCTGCAGGATGCATAGAGAGGGTGAAGGGTGAATCTCCCCAGATGGGGACACCAATAGAAAAAAAGAAAAAGACAAAAATCGAACCCTTCCCCCAGACTATTTCAGTTTCATTCAGTAACAATGGTTGCTAAAACCAATGAAATGCAAAAAAAAAAAAAAATCCTTGCCCAGAGTAGTACAATATTACTATGGTAACATTGTATTGCTTTGGGCACCATGTGTTGAAAATGGTAATAAAATAAAAAAGTAATAAAAAAACTGAAAAAAATAATTAAATTATTATTTATTTTTACATACTGTCACCAGGTCAGTGTCCCTAATCACCACCACACCACTTATATGATAATACTGGACTGGACTGGTGACAATATGTTAAAAAAAAAAAAATATATATATATATATTTATTTACAACTTCAAAAAACTTGCCGTGCCTCTTACTAAATAACTTTGGCTGTCTATTTTCCAAAAATGGGTCATTTGGGGGGTATTGGTACTGTCCTGGCATTTTTGGGCCTCAAGAATTGAGATTGGCCATCAGTACATTAGAATTGATTGATTGGTAGATATACAGTGGGGATCAAAAGTTTGGGCACCCCAGCTAAAAATTTGTATTAATGTGCATAAAGAAGCCAAGGAAAGATGGAAAAATCTCCAAAAGGCATCAAATTACAGATTAGACATTATTATAATATGTCAACAAAAGTTAGATTTTATTTCCATCATTTACACTTTCAAAATAACAGAAAACAAAAAAATGGCATCTGCAAAAGTTTGGGCACCCTGCAGAATTTATAGCATGCACTGCCCCCTTTGCAAATCTGAGACCTGCCATTGTCATGGATTGTTCTCAATCATCATCTGGGAAGACCAGGTGATGTCAAGCTCAAAGGTTTTAAATGCCCAGACTCATCTGACCTTGCCCCAACAATCAGCACCATGGGTTCTTCTAAGCAGTTGTCTAGAAAACTGAAACTGAAAATCGTTGACGCTCACAAAGCTGGAGAAAGCTATAAGAAGATAGCAAAGCATTTTCAGATGTCAATATCCTCTGTTTGAAATGTAATTAAGAAATGGCAATCATCAGGAACAGTGGAAGTTAAAGCAACATCTGGAAGACCAAGAAAAATATCAGACAGAACAGCTCACAGGATTGTGAGAAAAACAATTCAAAACCCACGTTTGACTGCACAATCCCTCCAGAAAGATCTGGCAGACACTGGAGTTGTGGTACACTATTCCACTATAAAGAGATACTTGTACAAATATGGTCTTCATGGAAGAGTCATCAGAAGAAAACCTCTTCTACGTCCTCACCACAAAAATCATCGTTTGAACTTTGCAAATGAACATATAGACAAGCCTGATGCATTTTGGAAACAAGTTCTGTGGACCGATGAGGTTAAAATTGAACTTTTTGGCCGGAATGAGCAAAGGTACGTTTGGAGAAGAAGAGGCACAGAATTTAATGAAAAGAACCTCTGTCCAACTGTTAAGCATGGGGTTGGATCAATCATGCTTTGGGGTTGTGTTGCAGCCAGTGGCACAGGGAACATCTCACGAGTAGAAGGAAAAATGGATTCAATAAAATTTCAGCAAATTTTGGATGGTAACTTGATGCCATCTGTGAAAAAGCTGAAGTTAAAGAGAGGATGGCTTCTACAAATGGATAATGATCCTAAACACACCTCAAAATCCATGGGGGATTACATCAAGAGGCGTAAACGGAAGGTTTTGCCATGGCCTTCACAATCTCCTGACCTCAACATAATTGAAAATCTATGGATAGACCTTAAAAGAGCAGTGCGTGACAGACAGCCCAGAAATCTCAAAGAACTGGAAGACTTTTGTAAGGAAGAATGGGCAAAGATACCTCAAACAAGAATTGAAAGACTCTTGGCTGGCTACTGAAGGAATCAGCCTTTCAGCATTACCATACCGCCATTTTGTCTCTTAGCCTAAGCTCTGCCATATTAAGATAAGTATCCATTTTAAAACTTAGTACTTAAAGATGAATTTGTGTTTTAAGACTGTTTTTTACTTTCGATAAGAGCCTAAGGTTCCTCTTTTCCCTTCAGGTATAACTTCCCTTTTTCTTTTAGCTAGCACAAGACTGAAAGTCTGCGGTTGGATATATCCTGTTGCAAGATTATTAATAATTATAGCCAATGTTAAATAGGGAAATTGTCTACTTTCTATACTGAACAAAAGGTCATGTTTGACGCACTTAATAATAATTTACATAAATGCCAAATGATTGGGCATGACTGACGTATGTAATATTCTGATTGGTTTATGCATATCTGACAATTGATTGGTTCTTCTATTTCCATGCATTGTTTTAAGTTTCATATATAAGTTTAAACACGGAAGAATAAATTCAGTTCCTTCTGAGATACCACCTTGTGTCTGTGTGCATTTCCTGTGTCTCAGAGGGGGCTCCAGGCCTGAGGACAGACACTGATCAAGGCCAGGGACTGACGGGGGTCAGTGGCTCGAGAGGAACGACAGTCAATTCCTTTCAATTGGGGGCTCGTGTCCGGGATGAGATAATCACCCTTCGGTAAGTAAGATTTTTTGTCATTCTGCCAAATAAGTCTCTTGCCGTTAAGGCTCTGATAAAAATTTCATGCCCTATTGTAGCACTGGACCTCACGTCATAAGACGCCAGTGGCCAGGCGCAGAGTGCTGTGGGAAGCACTCTGGAAAGACCGGAGCAGTTTTGGGAACTGCAAGTCTCTTAAGAGAAGGGACTGAAAAGAGTTTCTTTAAGAAGAAACCAGAAAAAGTCCGGGGTTGATCAGTTCTGTCCTGCAACTCTTTGCTTTTCTTCCTATCGCATAGAAGTATAAGATAATTTGTTTGTGTGACACAAGTGTCCAGGTGGTAAGTGTATGGACCAGCGGTTACTGAAGGTATTGTCAATTTCAGTGTGACATGCCCCACCCCTTCAGCTAAACCTTATTGGTTGATGATCTGGATGGGGTGATTGCGTGGCAACACTGAGTTGGGTGCCTATGTAAATGTCTTGTTCAAATTGTGTTGTAGGCTTATTGTTAGAAAAAGTGGGAGGTAGTCAGAGTCAGGATATTATTAGAAGTATTGTATATCCAGGTTATAATCTCCACTTTTGGTCAACCACTAGAGAAAGACCCAATCAATATCTTAAGTCCAGACATTTTTATAAAGTAAATTGTCATTTGGAAGTTGACCCCTGTCTTTTGGGACAGCCTATAGGACAGATTTGTAACACAGACCTTTGTAAGTGTAAAAAATGGGAAGTGGTCGAAGTAAGGATAAACTCCCCCCCCCCAAATGTTGGTGAGATATGTAAAGATTATGTAGCCCGTATCTGTGGGACAGATTACTATCTAGTTAACCCCTGGGTGGATAAATTAGCAGACTGGAGTGAATTCATGGGAAGTGTTGACCCGTTTCCCCGTGATGGGAGTAATGATACTTTTCATATGGATATGATTAGGGGTCTCTGTCTGGGGGATAAACAGGCTTTTCCATGGTATGAGGGAGATCCTGCGTGGGATCAGAAATATATGGCCAGAGGAGGACAAAATTGGTTAGAATTTGCCCCTCTCTGGTTTCATAGACAAACTGGGAAACAAAATAAAGCCAAAGCTAGAAATGTAGATGCCACTAAAAGACATGCATTAGAGTCAGAAATAGACAGACCCACACACCCTCTCATGCCATTCCCTCCCCCATATGTCCCACCTGTCCCACAGCCCACAAAACTTTATCCATCTCTAAGAAGATATTGATTTTTTAGCCGGACATTATGCAGTCCAGCACCCCACTGCACCTCCAGCACCAACACTTCCACAGACCCCTCAAATACCTAGTGCTGTTCACATTTGTACCACACAGCCTAGTACAGTTCAAACTCCCGCGCACTCCCAGGGTGTGGTTCAAATTCCTACCACACAGGGAGTGACAGGGGGAATAGCTGTTTCTTCAACTACTGAAGCAGATGACTCACTTGTTGATGATTCCGCTAGTTCAGGCTCTCTGCTGTTCAGAGCAGCTAATAGTCTAGGTATAGTGGACATGCTAAGTCCATCACACACACGCCATAATACCCAATATGGTATTGATTCCAATACACAACAGATGCCCTTCATGACAATAGGAGACAATCTATTAAATAAACCCATTGAGATAGAAGACATAAATAGGATTGTCAAACATTGTCCAAGACCCACTGTTTCTTCAACGGCTACTGTGAGCTATTTGAAGAAAGCATGTAAAGGTAGAAATTACACACAAGAGGATATGCGCCTTATCCTCGATGGAATATTGGGACAAACTTCCCCTTGGAATTGGGGTAATGTTGGGACCATATCCATCTTAGAAGCAGGCAACATTACTGCCACAAATTATAAATTAAACACAGAAGATGATAGGGACAATATGTGGAGAGAGGTCTCAGAAGAAATGGAATGAGCTTTCCAATCTAGATCCTCCCTCCCTACCGCAGTAGCCTGCAAGCAAAAGTCAGGAGAAACTGTGTTAGATTTTTGGAAAAGATTTAATGAGACATGGACACAAGAGGCAGGATTGACATTGCAAGACACCATGCATAGTCTACTGATTCAGACTTTCCTGTCCAATCTAAAACCCAGTGTCATGTTAACTGTAAAACAGATGATTTCTGAATGGCCCACTTGTACCAGAGAACAATTTCAATTAAAATTGACTGAGAAAGATGCTGCCGGATGTCTAGAGATACCCAAGGCGGTGGCCACTCATTTTCAGGAAGATCCTTTTCCCCACACAAACCCGCCGTACAAGAGAAGGGGGGGTTTCAATAACCGAGGCAGAGGCCGGTTTAGGGGAAGAGGGAGGAATAATAGGGGACGGGACACGGGTTGTTTCAACTGTGGGGCTGAGGATCATTGGAGAAATCAATGTCCATATGAAACTCAGGACCACGCCCAGCATAGCCCCTCCCCAGGCCAACCACAAAGGGACCTCCCACAGCAGAATGTGAGGTTTCCTATCTCTTGGCAGACACAATCACAAAATAAATGAAGGTGCCCAGAAGGTGGTATCCCAGCATTCCCGCTTGTCTCTCATTCTTATAAGGAACAACCCCTTGTATCCTTACATATACAGGGCAAATTAATCCCATTTTTGTTGGACTCCGGGGCCACTCGTTCGAGTCTGAGTGAGGATTATTATAAGGGAGAGGTAATGAATGCTGAACCTTCCATGGGAATAAATGGGATACTGACCAAGACTTATAAAACACCGCCTCTTCCAATTTTTGACCCCATACAGGGAATCACTCTGCTAGATCACTCATTCAGAATCATACCCAATTGTACAGTTAATTTGTTAGGGAGAGACCTCCTGGGAGAGTTGAACATCAACTTGAAATCCACAAAGAGAGGTGGTATTGTGGCTCACTCTGCCAAAATGCCAATCATCCCTGCCATGACAATGATTACTAAAGAAGACCCCTCATTTCCTGCTGGAATAATTAATGACAAAGTTTGGGCAAAAAGTGCCTTGGATGTGGGATCCATTTCCTGCACTCCATATAAGGCCACACTGAAACCATGGGCTCAACCTGTGTTTCACAAACAATACCCTTTGTCAAAAGAAAAGGAGGAAGGAATAACGCCCATGGTGGAACACTTTCTCAAGGAAGGAGTTCTTGAAGAGGTGATTTCACCATACAACAGCCCAATAAATCCAGTTAAGAAGCCGGACGGCTCTTACAGATTTGTGCAGGACCTGAGGGCCATTAATGATCTTGTGATTCCCATTGCCCCAATAGTGCCTGATGTACCAACACTCATTTCCTCCATCCCAGCTGATGCTGAGTTTTTCACAGTGATTGATCTGACAAATGCATTTTTTTCAATCCCTGTTGCCAAGGAGACACGCCCAATTTTTGCGTTTCATTACAGGAGAAAGACCCTTGCTTGGTGTAAGGTACCGCAAGGGTATGTAGATTTGCCTGTGGTCTACTCTGTCGTCCTCCAGGCTACCTTAAAGCCATGGACTCCTCGCCATGGTTCAGTTTTGGTTCAATACGCAGATGATTTGCTTCTCTGTAGTGTTAATCGGGCAGCCAGCCAGGGGGATAGTGTAGATCTCATGAACTGGTTATATGAATGTGGTCATAAAGTGTCTAAGAAAAAGCTACAATGGTGTCAGAAAACTGTTGAATACCTTGGTTTTGTTCTCACAAAAGGTGAAAGGAAAGTCAGCCACAAAAGAGCTGCGGCTCTTATGGGTCTGCCCCTCCCATTGACCAAGAAAGACATGCTCACCTTTCTTGGTAAGATTGGTTACTGCCGCCAATGGATACCTGACTGTTCCTACTATGACAACATTTTGAGACAAGCCACAGGTTCAGAAATGTCAGATCTTGTGAAATGGTCAGATGATATGTGCAATGCTTTTGTGTATCTGAAAAATGCTATGGTAATAGCCCCTGGTCTTGGTCTGCCCGCATATGATCAAATGTTTCATCTGTATGCTAGGGAAAATTGTAAAACTATGGCAGGGATCCTGGCCCAGGAGCATGGAGGAAAACTCCGCCCTGTTGCTTTTTTCTCAAAAATGGTTCCAGTACAGGTCCAAGGCATGCCTGCGTGTCTCAGAGCACTAGCATCATGCGCTATGGTGGTCCAAATGGCTACGTCACTCACTCTGGGACATGAGACCACCTTACATACCACCCACAATGTGTCTATTCTACTCAAGAATATACATACCCAACACATGTCAGCCCAGAGACTTAGTGGATATGAGGTTATACTGTTGTCAAACCCTAAGTTGAGAATAAAATATACCTCTCCCACTTCAGGTCCAGCTCCAATTTTGAATGCCTTATTAGGCTTAAAGGGAGAGCAGGATGAAGTTGTTCCACAGCATGATTGCCTGGAATTGATTCATCAGGACACCTCCCCAAGACAGGATATGTCTTCTGTGGCTCTTCCAGAGGCACAGAATGTTTTTGTAGATGGCTCTTGCTCGAGACCCACTAATACTGTTTACCATGCAGGATATGCGGTGGTGCAGTTGCCAGATAAAGTACTTGAAGCAAAACCCATCCCATACCAGTCAGCTCAGCCCGCTGAGCTGATAGCCCTTACAAGAGCATGTCAGCTTTTTGAGGGACAGGATGTAAATATTTACACAGATTCCAGATATGCGTTTGGCGTGTGCCACGATTTTGGAATAATTTGGGAAAAGAGAGGAAAATCCATCTCACATTCATCTCTGGTGAAGGCTTTACTCAAAGCCATACAACTGCCAAGATCCCTTGCTATCCTACACTGTAGGGCACACACAAATGAACAAACTGATATTGCAAAGGGAAATGCTCTAGCTGACAAAGTAGCAAAAGAGGCGGCCCTTACCCAGCCTGCCATGATCCAGATGCCAATGCTCACCCCTGAAATGCCACTGTTGGATCAAACATTGCAGGATTTACAGACATATGCTACCTCAGAAGATATTAAGCAGTGGAATGCAGCTGGTGTGACCAAAGATCCATAAACTGGACTTTGTGTCACAGAGGGGAGACCATGCATTCCAAAGGCTAGTGCACCTCTGTTCATCTCACAGTATCATGGAGTAGGTCACAGGGGATGGCAGGTTACATGTGAACTGCTGGATAATGATTTTTTCATTCCTGGCCTTCCCTCTTTGGTAAAATCTTATGTGTCTAGATGCATTACATGCATAAGGAATAACCCAAACAATCCTCACAAGGCAAGACATGAACACCTGACATACCCATCAACACCTTTTACCCACCTACAAGTAGACTTTACACACATGCCAAAGGTAGGAAAAAGACAAGAATATCTTTTGGTAATTGTGGACATGTTTAGCCGCTGGGTAGAAAACTTTGTAACCACAAAAGAAGATGCCCAAACTGTAGTGAGGATCCTCACACGGGAAATTATTCCCAGGTGGGGATGTCCACTCCAGATTAATTCTGACAACGGTCCAGCATTTGTGGCCAAGGTATGTCAGGAATGTCCCACTCCCTGGGCCAGACAGCCACTCATGGTAGAAAGAGGGGATTTGGAATTGATTCAGGAGGAATATGTGAGAAAACGTATTGAAACTTTGGACAAGGTTGAAAGAAATGTTGCTCGCACCTTTCCTCTTTCTTCACAGGAACCAACTCACTCTTTCCAAGTCGGGGACCGTGTGGTGATACAAGCCCTCCATAGGAATCGGAAGCAAGAGTATCCCTTTGGGCCCCCTACTTCTGTGATCGCTGTCACCAGGACCGCTGTCCTGACTGAGGATTCCAAGGCCTGGATCCATGCCAGTCGTGTAAAAAGGGTGAACCAAGCCCCTAAGAAGCAAGACAAAGACACAGATAGAGAAGAAGAAAAAGGAAGTGAAGCCGGTGTAAAAGTCTTTGAAGAAGATGACCTTTCTGATGCTCTCACAGAACTCTGGGCAGACATTTTGCTTCCTCATACTAGCAACCCTGACTGTGTTCCTCCCAGTATGGACAATAACTAACTGTATTTATCACCCAGATGATTATGGAGTGATTAAGAGTATATGTAATACCCCCATCCAAGCTAATGACCCAGATAATGCAGAACCAGTGCACACACAAAACCATAGTACACAACATTCTAGTGTCAGAAAGAAACGAGGTCTAACCCGCACTAAGAGAAGGATGAGAAGAATGTCAATACAAGATAAGGGATGGGGGTTACAGGAAACACCAGTCTTGACTACTGAGGATGTAAATCAGACCATAGTGTTTACTCTGACTAAAAACCAGGTGTTTGACCCGACTAAAGTTACTTATGATATTGGACCTTATAATGTGTACATGTGTGGGAGGAATAAGCCCTGTGGTTACTGGGAGAATATATGGTGGACAACAGACCCTCATAAATGGGAGACCCAATCAGCTAGAATTCCCCTAGAGGACATAGGCACCTATCAAAGAATCTCTATAGCAAAAGGCCAAGGGAATATCATTTTCACAATAAGGAACCCACAGGTCAGAGATAGTGGGGAATATAGGTTGGGAATAACTGTGTCAGGAACAGACCCCTGGGCCAACCTCATATTACAGGTAAAACCCTCCCCAAGAGTCCATGTCAATACCATAGACAATTCATTCCCCAAAGTTAGGGATCGACTGGATAATGAGGTGACAGGAGTAGTGATGCAATCAGAAGACAGATTAAGCATTGAAACTGGTTACTCTGACAAAAATGAATGGATTGAATGGGTGAGATGGACCACTAAGAGCAAGGGACAGGGAGACTGTGTTTCATGTGCCAATCCCCGCCCCCTACTTGCCACAGTTCCTTTGTTAGAAGAAGAAACTAATATGTCCTGCCTAATTAGAATGTATAAAGATAACATCACTGAGAAGGAATGTTCTGATTTTGTTAAGAAGTTCCCTGTTACCGGATTACGAAATTTACCTTTGGCCTCTAAACCGGTACCAGGAAATTTCACCTGCTTTGAACATGATGATGCTAAGGGTAAAGATTTAGGTACATTTCCACCTAATTACTGTATTAAGACCAACCACACCTCCGCAGAAGGCTACCGGAAGGAATGGTTTCAGGACCACCGGCAGCAACTGTCAGATGTGTGGTGGCTGTGTGGAGATATGAGACTCAGAGCCAGACTCCCCAGCAGATGGAAGGGAAGCTGCGCTCTGACCCATCTTCTCATGCCTTTCTTTATGATCAAAGTAGAAGATGGGATAAGAAGCTTGCCCATCTTGGAAAAATCCAGATCTAGAAGGTATAAAAGAAATGCACCCAGTGGTTCCTTTGACAATAGAGTTTACATAGATGCTATAGGTGTACCAAGAGGAGTCCCTGATGAATTTAAAGCTCAGGACCAGATTGCTGCAGGGTTTGCCTCTATTGCTATATGGGTACAGCCTAACAAAAATGTGGATTGGATTATTTACATTTATTATAATCAACAAAGGTTTGTTAACTATACTAGAGATGCTCTAAAGGGGGTCTCTGCCCAACTTGATGCAACATCCCTTACTGCTTGGCAAAACCGCATTGCTCTTGATATGTTATTAGCTGAGAAAGGAGGGGTATGTAAAATGTTTGGTTCCTACTGCTGTACTTTTATCCCCAATAACACCGCTCCTGATGGAAGCATTACTAGAGCCCTTCAAGGCCTCCAAATGTTGTCTGAAGAATTGGCTGAAAACTCAGGAGTAGAAAATCCACTAGCTGGTTTATTTGAAAATTGGTTTGGTAAATGGGGAACCCTGATGAAAACTATGCTGATTTCCATAGTAATGGCTGCTGCAGTATTAACTCTGTGTGGTTGCTATTGTATCCCCTGCATCCGAGGTTTAATGCAGAAACTTATTGACGCCACCATTACTAGAACCATGTGGAATCAGTATCTTGATAAAGGACCTACTAAGGGCCCCAGGTACCAACCTGTAAAAAAGGTGTAAGGTCACGTGCGTGACCTAAGAGGGGGTTTGAAGGAATCAGCCTCTCAGCATTACCATACCGCCATTTTGTCTCTTAGCCTAAGCTCTGCCATTTTAAGATAAGTATCCATTTTAAAACTTAGTCAGTACTTAAAGATGAATTTGTGTTTTAAGACTGTTTTTTACTTTCGATAAGAGCCTAAGGTTCCTCTTTTCCCTTCAGGTGTAACTTCCCTTTTTCTTTTAGCTAGCACAAGACTGAAAGTCTGCGGTTGGATATATCCTGTTGCAAGATTATTAATAATTATAGCCAATGTTAAATAGGGAAATTGTCTACTTTCTATACTGAGCAAAATTTCATGTTTGACGCACTTAATAATAATTTACATAAATGCCAAATGATTGGGCATGACTGACGTATGTAATATTCTGATTGGTTTATGCATATCTGACAATTGATTGGTTCTTCTATTTCCATGCATTGTTTTAAGTTTCATATATAAGTTTAAACACGGAAGAATAAATTCAGTTCCTTCTGAGATACCACCTTGTGTCTGTGTGCATTTCCTGTGTCTCAGAGGGGGCTCCGGGCCTGAGGACAGACACTGATCAAGGCCAGGGACTGACGGGGGTCAGTGGCTCGAGAGGAACGAGAGTCAATTCCTTTCAGCTACAAAAAGCGTTTACAAGCTGTGATACTTGCCAAAGGGGGCAGTACAAGATATTAACTCTGCAGGGTGCCCAAACTTTTGCAGATGCCATTTTTTTGTTTTCTGTCATTTTGAAAGTGTAAATGATGGAAATAAAATCTAACTTTTGTTGACATATTATAAGAATGTCTAATCTGTAATTTGATGCCTTTTGGAGATTTTTCCATCTTTCCTTGGCTTCTTTATGCACATTAATACAAATATTTAGCTGGGGTGCCCAAACTTTCGATCCCCACTGTATATACCATGGTTTGTGGACTCTATAACTTTCCTACAGACTAATAATATACAATAATTTGGGTTATTTTCATAACAGAAACAAAGAAAAATGCGTGGGTTTTTTTTCAAAAGTTTGTGTTTTTTTGTTTATTTAGCAAAAAAAAACTCAGTGGTGAATAAATACCACCATAAAAAGCACCTTACAGCATCTGTCTCCATCCTGGGGATAATGGGATCCTGCCGACATTGGGGATCCCTGTAGACCTGCTCCGCTGCCTGGAGCGGGGAATCGGGTTCTGTTTGACCCCCATCCGTAGAGCTGGAGGTTCACGGCCTACGTGGCTTCCGAGAGGGGCCACACTATATGCCACGGCTCATATATCCCCTCCCCTCGATGTGCTAGTGTCCTTCGATACCATGGGCAGAGTTGCTTCCCTCTGATGTGGGTTCAGTTTCCACCTAGTTTAAACTTATTCAGTAATATTCAAGAAAATATTTTTCCTAACAAATTCATTCAAGACCATATTGCAAAAATGAATACACCTCAATGAAAGTCTTAGACGCAAAGCTAAGTTTTAGACAATAAAATCCTAATTAACAAGAATTCAACTACAGGTGAGTCTAAATATTCATTAAACAGGTGTACAGCAGTTGATTATAAAAGGGCATTACTTAACAAAGAAAACCCCTCCCATTTCATGCTGTCAGCAATGGCACCACATGGAAGAGAAATGTCACAAGGCCTGAGAAAGAAAATAATTTCTTTACACAAGAAAGGTGAAGGCTACAAGAAGATCAGCAACACTTTACTTATCAGTCAGAATTCTGTATCAAAAGTGATACAAAAATTTAAAAAATATGGAACTGCAACCATCTCACAGAGACTTCCAGGCTGTCCACGGAAGTTGACACCTCGACAAGAGCGTCTTCTGATGAGAGGGGTTAAAGAAAATCTCCATGCAAGTTCATTGCAGTTGTCTAAAATAGAAAGCAAAAACTGGGGCAATTGTTTCCTATGACGCAATATGGCGTATACTGCAATGGCATGCATAGGAATGGCATGCATGGGTGTCATCCACATAGGAAACCTCTCCCATGCACAAAAAATCCTGCCTAGAATTTGCCAGGGAGCATACTCAAAAAGAAGACTACTGGGACTCTGTACTCTGGAGTGATGAGACCAAGATAAATGTTTTTGGAACTGATGGCTTCAAAACTGTACGGTGTTGCAAAGGTGAGGAGTACAAAGAAAAATGCATGGTGCCTACAGTGAAACATAGTGGTGGCAATGTCCTCCTGTGCTGCCGCATGAGTGCTGCTGGTGTCGGGGAGCTGAATTTAATTCATGGTATCATGAATTCACTGATGTACTGCTCTGTATTGAAAGAGAAGTTGTGCACTTTTCCAACATGACAATGATCCAAAACACACATCTAAGGCCACTGTTGCATTTCTGAAGAACAAGGTGAAAGTGATTCAGTGGCCAAGTATGTCTCCTGATCTGAACCCAATCGAACACCTATGGGGAAATCTTAAAAGACAAGTTGAGCATCACTTTCCATCCAGCATCCAGGCTCTAAGAGGTTGTTCTCGAAGAATGGAAAAATGTAGATGTTGCAATGTTGCCAACTTGTTCATTCCAAGCTTAGAAGACTTGGTGCTGTCCTTACAAATCATGGAGGTCATACAAAATACTAGATATAGTAGTTTTTGTTGTGGGGTGTATTCATTTTTGCATCAACTAATTGGAGTAAAACTGAAGATTTTGTAATCTACGTTATACTATTAACCTTACTTTCATGTAATGAGCAAAACAAATGTTACATAAAACTCAGTTTTGCCAACATTTTGGAAATTGTTCTTGTGTTGAGATGTTGAATAAAATCTTACTTTTCAAAAGGGGTGTACTCATTTATGCTGAGCACTGCATATATGGAATGCCTTTAAATTCTCAGTAGCACATAATGGTGTGATTTTATATAAAGTTTTATTACAGCCCAGTAAACATCAAATAGGAAAGTCCAACAGTTACTTATGGTGTCATTGAGTAAAAATGACAATTTTCAATTACGGAAGGTGTTGTGCACTCTTTACTCAGTATGGTCTATAACTGAAAACAACCCTCAACAAAGAGCAGAGCCCACAACCCCAATTACCATGGCACTTTGTTGCCATTTTGGTTTGAAGGTCACGCTGCTGACAATAAACTGTACATGAATCCATGTTTCTAGGAAGTAGCAGAAGTCCATGGCCTTATCACACTGGTGTCCCTGTTTTGGCTCTCCTCACTTTAAGCTCCTTTTGGAGCTCATGATCAGATTCCCGTAATCTCCCAATGTCCAGCATGGGCTCTGTTAAAGGCTTTCCTTCTTTCTGCAACTGAGCCAGAGCAATAGCCCTCAGTAGTGGTGGGTATGGCACATAGCGGACAGGTTCTGGCTCCGGCAGAGGGATAAATTGCTTGAAGTTCTCTTCTTCATGCCGTGGTATAAGACGCCAGTCATGGTACATGACTTTGCTGATCTCCTGCTCTTCAGGCACGGTTTTACCTGGGTGAATGAAGAAGATGACCATCAATATAAGATCATCAAGTCACTCTACCTAAGATAGGCTCTGCTTATGATCCTGGATGAGAAATACGCTATATGGCCAAAGCTACAAGGACCCCACTCCAAATAATTGAGTGAATGTGTTTTAGTGAAGGGTACTGTTCATTCTACAATTCTCTAGCATACAAAGACATTTAGATTTGGATGTCAAGCCTACTACACACGGGCCAAATGTCGAGCGGTATTTTGGCATCTTCCAATTTTTATTGGATATTTGGCCCGATGTGGTAGCCGGTCTGTCAGAAGCCAGACGTTCGGTCGGCTTCTGTCAAAGAGGCATGATTGAAGAAGGTCTGCTGATCAGCTCCTGATCAGTGCTCTCAGCCAATGGCTGACAGTGTTGACCGAAGTGTTCTGTCCGGGATGGGGGGCATCCCTGTCAGAACCCAATAGCACAGCAGGGGAGCTCGCTGTACCAATATCGGATCATTAGTATACTATGACATACAAAGCCATCCACAACACTGCCCCAATTTACATATCTGATCTTATCTCTATCACCCAAACCGTACTCTTTGCTCCTCGCAAGACCTCCTACTCTCTAGCTCCCTTATCTCCTCCTCCCATGCTCATCTCCAAGACTTCTCCAAGGCATCACCCATTCTCTGGAACTCCCTACCCAAATCTATCAGACTATCACCTACTCTACTTACCTTTAGGCGATCATTAAAATCTCTCTCTTCAGGGAAGCCTATCCCGCCCTCTGCTAATACTGGAATCCTCTATGCTTCCAACCACTCCATCCCCCACAGTTTTACCTATTGTACCACTCACCCCTCCCTCCTAGATTGTAAGCTCCAAGGATCAGGGCCCTCAATTCCCTCTTGTATTGAACTGTATTGTTACTGTATTGTCTCCCACTATAATGTAAAGCGCTGAGCAAACCATTGGCGCTATAAAAATCCTATATAACAGTAATAATTAGTACAGTGGCTCCTCCTGAGCTGTCCGTTTTTTTTCTCATTCAGTGTGTACCAGGCTTTAGTGCAAATAAAAAAAGTATCATGGACAATACTCGATTGTTCCTAAAGACATTCAGACAATTACAATCTGGTGGCAATTGTTCAATACGAATACCCTTAATTAACCTGAGATGTCCAACAAACTCATATGGGTTTGATGGTCAATAAATGTCCGCAAATCGTTAACCATATAGTGTACTTCACTCTCTTTCTTAACTACCTGCCGACCGCAGATAGCCGAATGACGGCTTCACTGCGGCCGGCCAGTTCTGAGTGGACGTCATATGACGTCCCCCCAGAACGCGCTCTCCTGCGCGCCCCAGGGGGCGCGCACCCGGCGATCTCCGTGATCGCTGTGTCCTACAGACACAGCTGATCACGTGATGTGGTAAAAGGCCAATCACAGCGCCTTTTACCACCTGATCAGCGGTGTCCAATGACACGCTGATCAGAGGGAAATGCAAGTGCCGGTTCTCGGCTGCACTTTCCTCACGCTGTCAGATCGTGAGGAAAGTACTGCCGAGAACCTGCAGTTGTCAGAGCGGGGATCGGCACCGATCATCAGGGCACTGATGATCAGTGCCCTGATGATCGGTGCCCAGCAGTGCCACCCGCAAGTTCCGCCCACCTGTGCCCAGCAGTGCGCCCACTAGCTCCGCCCACCTGTGCCCAGCAGATCACCCACCTGTGCCCAGCAGTGCATCCACCTGTGCCACTCTGCAGTGCCACCTACCTGTGCCCAGAAGTGCCACCTACATGTGCCCAACAGTGCCACCCACCTGTGCCCACCCACCTGTGCCCACCAGTGCCACCCACCTGTGCCCACCCACCAGTGCTGCCCACCAGTGCCACCCACCAGTGCAGCCCAGCAGTGCTGCCAGTCAGTGCCACCAGTCAGTGCCCAGGGGTTGTGCCAGTCAGTGCTGCCAGTCAGTGCCCAGCAGTGATGCCAGTCAGTGCCGTCTATCAGTACCCATCATCAGTGTCACCTATCAGTGCCACCTATCAGTGCTGCATATTAGTGCCGCCTATCCGTGACACCTCATTAGTGCTGTCTATCAGTGCCGCCTATCCGTGCCACCTCATTAGTACTGCCTATCAGTGCCCTTTAGTGCTGCCTATCAGTGCCCATCAGGGCCGCCTATCAGTGCCCATCAGTGCTGCCTCATTAACGCACATCAGTGAAGGAGAAAAAAATGCCTGTTTGAAAAATGTTATAATAGAAACAAAGAAACTTTTTTTTTTTTCAAATTTTTTGCACTTTTTTATTTATAGCGCAAAAAGTAAAGCGCCCAGTGGCGATTAAATACCACCAAAAGAAAGCTCTATTTGTGAGAAAAAAATTATCAAAATTTCATATGGGTACAATGTTGCATGACCGTGCAATTGTCAATCAAAGTGCGGCAGCGCTGAAAGCTGAAAATTGGCCTGGTAAATAAGGGGGTATAAGTGCCTGGTAGGCAAGTGGTTAAACAGCTTAGTTCATCAATTACTTTTCTACACTGTTTACCAAACAATTCACTGCAAACTCTACAAAGAATTAAAAGGAAACAATAGGGGTTATCTACTTAAACTGGAGGGTGCAAAAGCTGGTGCAGCTCTGCATAGAAACCAATCAGCTTCCAGGTTTTGTCAAAGCTTAATTGAACAAGCTGAAGTTAGAAGCTCATTGGCTACCATGCACAGCTGCACCAGATCCTGAACGCTCCAGTTTTAGTAAATCTATTCCTATGTATATGTGTAAGAATGTATACTAGAATTTGGAAAATTAATATAATGAGTTAGTTTGGCCAATTATTTTTTTTTTTCACATTTCATAACCCCTCATTTGCTGTGGCTTCAGTTTGTGTTGCTTGCCTATGAGTAAAAGGTCGGATGTTGCAATCAAATTTTATGGCATACTCCCTTTCAGATGCTATCATTTGAAGGCTGCACTGGGTTCTAAGCAGTCCTGCCAGAAAGACTTGCTTTTTTTTTTTTCTTCAATAAAGTCATCTGCAGACAACAGGATCTATGAAAACAGAATTATATAACAAAATGCATCCACAAGATTCCTCTACGTTGATATGTTCCCTCAAGACTAGCTGGACGGGATCATCAGAGAGCATGTACGCACGGTTTTAAGCAAACTCCCACACCCCTTCCTTTATAGAAAACAGTATTTTAGATGTCATCCAGACATTTTTACCACCAACCTTAATTATTAAACTAATTGTAAAGGATTGCTTTTTATTTTTTTTTAACCACTTCCTGTCCAGCTGTTGTATATAAACGGCCAGACGGTGGCAGTACAGGGTCGGGTAAACATTTATAAACAGCCTCCCCGCCCCCTGCTTGTGCGCACTCCCTGGGAGCACTGTGATCTAGTGCCCGCTGTGTCCTCCGGACACAGTGGAACACCGATCGTCGTATGGGACCTCTGTGCAAGGTACCGATCATGTAATCACTGATTGGCCAATCAGTGATCACATGCAGAGTATTAAGCAAGATGTTACTTCTGACATCATTGCTTACTACGTGTGAAATCTGTGAATGATCACAGAGGTCACATGGTACAAAGCTATTCACAACAGCCTTGTACCATGTGACAAGCTGTGACCAATCACAGCTCACACAGTAGTTCTCAATGGCTACAAGAATGCAGCCAGAGAGAAGGAGCAATGATTGCTTTTATAGCCTTTATGGGTGTAAAAGCAATCAGTGTAAAAAAAAAAAAAAAAAAAAATCTTCATCACCCCCCACAAGTAGTAGTGTCACCATGGTGACACTGTACTGCTAGGGCGACAGTATGTTAAAATAATAATAATAATAATAATAATAAAAAAATAAAATAAAAATGTACAAACAAATGTTTAAAAATTATAATTTTGGTTATAAACTAATTTGGGTTATTTATTTATTTTTTTTACTAAAAAGATAAACGGAATAAATTTTGGCCAAGATTTACGATGAAATATTATTTGCAAACTTTTGTAAGAAAAACACTTTTTTTCAAAATTTTGGGACTTTTTCATTTACATAGCAAAAAAAAATCTCAGTGGTGAATAAATACCACCAAAATAAAGCTTTATCTGTTTAAAAAAAATGCTAAAAAATTCATATGGGTACAGTGATGCATGACCGCGCAATTGTCATTCAAAGTGTGATAGCACTGAAAGCTGAAAATTGGCCTGGACAGGAAGGGGGTAAAAGTGTCCGGACTTGAAGTGGTTAAATAACAAACATGTTATACTTAACTGCTGTGTGCAATGGTTTTGCACAGAGCAGCCCCAATTCTCCTCTCCGTGAGTTCCCCTGCTGGCACTCCTGGCTCTTTGCCCCCACCGAGTGCCCTCATAGCAAGCATGCTTGCTTCCGAGCTGGCTCTGTGTGTCCATAGACGCACAGAGCGCGGCTCCTCCCTGGCTCTGATTGACTGCAGTGGGAACCAATGAGGAGGGAGAGAGCCAAGAGAACGGCTGCTCCTGTGCACACTGCTGGATTGAGATTGGGCTCAGGTGAGTACAAGGGGAAGCTACATGCAGAAGGTTTTTTTTACCTTAATACACATTAACTTTCCCTTAATAATTTCGTTGAACTAAAATATTAACATGGATTTCTATTAAACTTTTTACAGTATGTTTTTGGTCTGTTGCTTTTTTTTTAAATTTGTAATGACATTTAATGTACCAGGACCTACCGCGATATGTTAAATAACCCCAGGCTTGCCCATGGTCCATGTTCTGGAAGACACAAACACAAGTTAAAATATGTAAATTAAGATTAAAGAATGAGCACACTGTTAACAAAACCTAGCTAGTTTCATATATTATTTAGGAAAATCAAGCAAGTTGGCAAACATAACCTTTCAAATTTATCCATCCTCCTTCGGTCACCTTAGGTCTTCAGAGTTCTTCAGTGGTATTCTAGAATCCTGCAGCTATCTTCACTGGAGTACATCAAAGAAAACACCCCTTAAACCTCTTTATGTGTGCGTGCTCTTAGCTGACAGTCTTTCAATAACAACTCTAAATTATAATCTGTCCCTATCATAAGTATACACTGGAGGTTTAACTAAAGTTCTGCAAGATGTAGCTGGTACATCTATCATGAAATCAACAGCTCTCAGTTTGTGCTATCTAAACATACACTATATTGCCAAAAGTATTGGGACACCTGCCTTTACACACACATGAACTTTAATAGCATCTCAGTCTTAGTCCGTAGGGTTCAATATTGAGTTGGCCCCGCCCTTTGCAGCTATAACAGCTTCAACTCTTCTGGGAAGGCCGTCCACAAGGTTTAGGAGGGTGTCTATGGGAAGGTTTGATCATTCTTCCAGAAGCACATTTGTCAGGTCAGGCACGAATGTTGGATGAGAAGGCCTGGCTCACAGTCTCCGCTCTAGTTCATCCCAAAGGTGTTCTATGGGGTTGAGGTCAGGACTCTGTGCAGGCCAGTCAAGTTCCTCCACCCCAAACTCAATCATCCATGTCTTTATGGACCTTCTTTTGTGCACTGGTGCACAATCATGTTGGAACAAGAAGGGAACATACCCAAACTGTTCCCACAAAGTTGGGAGCATGAAATTGTCCAAAATATCTTGGTATGCTGATGCCTTAAGAGTTCCCTTCACTGGAACTAAGGAGCCAAGCCCAACCCCTGAAAAACAACCCCACACCGTAATCCCCCCTCCACAAAACTTTACACTTGGCACAATGCAGTCAGGCAAGTACCGTTTTACTGGCAACCGCCAAACCCAGACACGTCCACTGGATTACCAGACAGAGAAACATCTCCACTGCTCTAGAGTCCAGTGGTGGCATGCTTTACACTACTGCATTCAATGCTTTGGATTGTACTTGGTGATGTAATGCCCGGATGCAGCTGCTTGGCCATGGAAACCCATTCCATGAAGCTCTCTACACACTGTTGTTGTGCTAATCTAAAGGCCACACAAAGTATGGAGGCCTTTAGCTACTTACTCTGCAGACAGTTGGCGACATCTGTACACTGTGCGATTCAGCATTCGCTGACCCCACTCTGTCATTTTACGTGGCCTACCACTTTGTGGCTGAGTTGCTGTTCTTCCCAGTTTGTTATAATACCACTAACAGTTGACCATGGAATATTTCGTAGTAAGGAAATGTCACGGATGGACTTACTGCACAGGTGGCAACCTATCACAGGACCACACTTCAATACACTGAGCTCCTGAGAGTGACCCATTCTTTCACAAATGTTTGTAGAAGGAGTCTGCATGCCTAGGTGATGATTTTATACACCTGTGGCCATGAAAATGATTGGAACCCCTGAATCCAATGATTTAGAGGGGTGTCCCAATACTTTTGGCAATATAGTGTATATACTGGAGCAGGGTGGATAAAAATCAATGATTTTTTAAAAAAAAATCTGATTTGTTTTTATTTAAATCTGATTTTTTTTATTTAAAATCGGATTTTTTTGAATAAAATGCTTTTTGAGAAAAATATATTACCATCCAAAGGTTATTCCATCATGAAATAAAGATTAGTTTTTTAATTATGTAGAATAAGGCTGTATATGTTTAATTTTTTTTGGTAAATAAATTCCATTACTACATTCACAATGTCATGCTCTTCCAGAGGTTTTTGTAAGATTATTGGGCAGTTTCTCTGCCTACAAGATATTATCACAGATGCTTGGTTTACTTTTGCAGTTCTCAAAACTGAATTTTACTCAGCGGAGATCACATGCCTCTTCTTCACAGCAAAAATGTTATAACATGAACAGAGTTAAGAAAAAGACCTTAATCCTAACTTCTACAAACCTATGAATACAGAATCAACCCCTTCACTGCTAAGTTTCAAGAAGTTCAGTGAATAGAATAGAAACAATATTTTTCTGATTGTTTGGAGTGGAATAGATCTGCACAAGAAGAAAGTGAAACTAAGTGTGAGGAGGAAGGGGCTGACAGTCTAAGTTTCTTAAAATATATATATTTTGTTTAGCCAAATTAGTTACCAAACATGGATGTTTGTTTAAGGAAATCACATATGCTGGAATGTTATTGTTTCAGTTGAATAAATCTATTTAAATTGTTATTATTAAGGTAATGATTATTTTTCTCCTTCCTAAGTACAACAGAAAAGTTGTCCAAATATGAATGATTAACCTATTAAACTGGGGATAAAAAAACTAATATGAAAAGTTGTTATTCTAAAAATCTTCATCTACTTGCATATTAAAGATATACCAGCAAGAATCAGTCTTTATGTAGAAAACTAGGATTTAAATCAAGCCTTACTGACTAGTGATTTAAATTGTGATTTAACTCAGTTTGATTTAAATCAAATCCACCCTGTACTGGAGTATTTGTTACATCTGAACCTATGTCACCATACAATAAATAATTTACTATAAGAATAGTGATATGTAGAACTGTAGGGAAAATTATGGCAATAGATCTAGGAAGGTTCTATGTATTATTAAAAGAGCAACCTCAATGACCCTTTACCATCCCTGTGTTCTATTTTTGTTCCCCTCCTATCTTGTTAGCAGGGTTACCTTCAAAATACATACTTACACATCCAGCTGATATAGTGTTGTCCTGGGTCAAACCACCGATCCACTGCAGCATTCCAGGTCTTGCTCCACCATCTCATTTACTTACAACATCAGGGGGGAACTATCTATTTTGGGTTCTTGTAGCTGGCCTCATGATGGCATGCATGTTTCACTTCATCAGGGGGCTGGCTGCAAGAACCAGAGCCTCAGCAAGCCCCCTGATGACGTGGCATTGTAAAGTACCCCAAGGCCTCCCTCCCTTGATGCACCAGGAGGGAAAAAAAAAATGAAATGAGGTTCCCATGGCATCACCACAGCCCCATATTACACATGACCCCACCTTGGCTTCTAGCCCACAAAAATGAACACAACATGCAGAAGACGTAAGAGGCAGGCAAGCAAGTGTGCTGTCTTCTCTACCATGTCCATGTGTGCAGTATCCTTAAGGGCTGATTCACACTAGAATGCTGCGCGGGTTTCGTGCACCGCATTCTGAATGCGCTGCCCTTGCGACCTGCAGTGGGTGTCAGTGCAATATTACTGACACAGTAAACACAGTGCATTGGCCCACACCACATTGCATGGTACAAAAGTATGAAGTGTGAATCAGTCCTTAGAGTCTGATGAGCTTAAATACCATGGTGTGTATTCTGGCTAAGATTGTCAGCGCCACTTTCTACCCTCTCAATTTTGCAGGACGGCGGTCATGATCTTCTGAACTCTCCCTCACCTCAGCTCTGTAATCCACTTTGACCTTAGTAATATTCCAGTAGCAAGGCTCATCGAATTGCTCCAGCCAGGACTTCTTGGTCACCTCTATGTTCTTACATGCAGGGTTTACAAACAAATGGGGCACATTGAGAACTGGCTATATATATATATATATATATATATATATATATATATATATAGTCTTTTGGCGCAAGCTACCATTTCAGATTAGTGTTTGGCAGCTTTTTTGGAGGACCAGAAGAGGGTATCTGCAAGGTTAGGCCTTGTGTTCTTACATGTAGAGTTTACAAGCAAATTTGACTCATTGAGAGTTGGCACTATATAAATTGTCTTTTGGTGCTTGCTAACATTACAGATCAACTTTTTGCATCATTGCAAATCACACATATATGTCTACATTGCGTTGTTGATTGATCTCTTATTGCGCAGGTCTTCTCCAAGATGCAGGGTCAGAAGGTATGCTGGAAGCTCTGAGTTCAGCTGGGTATACTTACTCCTTAGAGCCACACTCTGTGCCATGGAGCATTACCTGGAGAAGAGAGATGCCTGCTGACTGGACATGTGTAGTAAGTTGTGATTGGAACAGACAACACGTTTTTGTATTAGAGCCGCTTATATTTAAAGTGGAAGGATCAGTCAACTCCAAACTGATATTTTAGTTCTTTGTAGGTGCTGCTGAGATAAAATGCCTGTTAGTTCTTTATATCTCCTGGGGATTCTCTTATTGAGATCTTTGTTGAGCATCACAGGTTTTCACAACTGATGTGGCCATTATGAGATGTCCCATTCTCTCTATTGGGTTTTCATATTTATTCTAGACTGCGGAAAACATAGCCAGAGCAAAGGTGGCCAGGAACAGTCATGGATTATAGCAGGAAGATCTCCCTGTAAGAGCAATCAAGATCTAAGAAAGAAACCTGGGGCAGTCTCAGTCTGCCAGACGTCACCTGCAATAAAATATCCATCTGAGAGGGTTAGTCCTATTTGAGGAAATCTGTACTATTATTATTATGCAGGATTTATATAGCGCCAGCAGTTTGCACAAAGGATGACAGTACAGTTACAATACAAATTAATACAGGAGGGATCAGAGGGCCCTGCTCAGTAGAGCTTACAATCTAAGAGGGAGGGTCAATTGATACAAAAAGTAATAACTGCGGGGGATGGGCTGATAGAGAAAAATACATGTACCGTTGCTAGGAGGGGGCAGGATAAGCCTCTCTTAAGAGATGAGGTTTTTAGGGATTGTCTAAAAGTGGACAGGGTAGGAGATAGTCGGACACATTGGGGAAGGGAGTTTCAGAGGATGGGAGTACCTTTGGAAAAGTACTGAAGGCAAGAATAAGAGGAGGTAACAAAGGAGCTGGAGAGCAGGACGTCTTGGGAGGAAGGAAAAGAACTGGAAGACTGGAATTTTGAGACTAGGTTAGTGATGTAGCTGGGGGCTGAGTTGTGGATGGCTTTAGAAGTTGTTGTAAGTACCTTGAATTTAATTAGTTGAGTAAGCGGAAGCCAGTGGAGGTATTGTCAGAGAGGGGTGGAGGACACTGAATGGAAGCCAGTAGAGGGATTGTCAGAGAGGGGTGGAGGACACTGAATGGAAGCCAGTGGAGTGATTGGCAGAGAGGGGTGGAGGACACTGAATGGAAGCCAGTGGAGGGATTGGCAGAGAGGGGTGGAGGACACTGAATGGGGGCCAGTGGAGGGATTGGCAGAGAGCGGTGGAGGACACTGAATGGAAGTCAGTGGAGGGATTGGCAGAGAGGGGTGGAGGACACTGAATGGAAGCCAGTGGAGGGATTGGCAGAGAGGGGTGGAGAACACTGAATGGAAGCCAGTGGAGGGATTGGCAGAGAGGGATGGAGAACACTGAATGGATGCCAGTGGAGGGATTGGCAGAGAGGGGTGGAGGACACTGAATGGAAGCCAGTGGAGGGATTGGCAGAGAGGGGTGGAGGACACTGAATGGAAGCCAGTGGAGGGATTGGCAGAGAGGGGTGGAGGACACTGAATGGAGGCCAGTAGAGGGATTGGCAGAGAGGGGTGGAGGACACTGAATGGAGGCCAGTGGAGGGATTGGCAGAGAGGGGTGGCAGACACTGAACAATTGGTAAGAGCAAATAGGAGCTGTCAGTACTAAAGTCTCTTTTGGAAATTCTAGTTGCTGGACTATTATGCTAACCCAAAGGCTTTCAGTACTTTGAGTCAATAACTCAGATTAGATGAGCCGTTCTGATTTTTCTCTGGGTTCATTAGCTAAATTCTTGCCCTAGGTTGGAAGTAGAGATGAGCGAATCGAACCAGGCGAAGTGGAATTCGTTTCGAATTTCAGGAAAAATTCGATTCGTGCCGAATCCGAATATTAGCCAACTTCGGATGCACGAATCGAATTTTTCCCGATCAGCCGGCAAAAAGTGTCCCTGCAGAGAGCTCCACTATTTCTGACAGTTCTCTGACAGTTCCTTCACATTTACAGCGGTTGAAACATTGTATCTATTTGTTTCCATTTAGGATACAGATGTTTTTATTCGGAAACAAATACAATGTTTCAACCGCTGTAAATGTGAAGGAACTGTCAGAGAACTGTCAGAAATAGCGGAGCTCTCTGCAGATACACTTTTTGCTGTACTGGAATACTTCTTCTTTTCATTCTTCTTTTCATTCTTCTCATTCTTCTTTTCATTCTTCTTTTCATTCTTCTTCTCATTCTTCTTTTCATTCTTCTTCTTTTCATTCTTCTTTTCATTCTTCTCATTCTTCTTTTCATTCTTCTTTTCATTCTTCTTCTTCTTCTTCTTTTCATTCTTCTTCTTTTCATTCTTCTTCTTCTTCTTTTCATTCTTCTCATTCTTCTTTTCATTCTTCTTTTCATTCTTCTTCTTCTTCTTCTTTTCATTCTTCTTCTTCTTCTTTTCATTCTTCTTCTTCTTTTCATTCTTCTTCTTCTTCTTTTCATTCTTCTTCTTCTTCTTTTCATTCTTCTTTTCATTCTTCTTCTTCTTCTTTTCATTCTTCTTCTTCTTCTTTTCATTCTTCTTTTCATTCTTCTTCTTCTTCTTTTCATTCTTCTTCTTCTTCTTTTCATTCTTCTTTTCATTCTTCTTCTTCTTTTCATTCTTCTCATTCTTCTTTTCATTCTTCTTTTCATTCTTCTTCTTCTTCTTTTCATTCTTCTTCTTTTCATTCTTCTTCTTCTTCGTTGTGCCCCGTGACTGCCCAAATGAGTGAAGTGTGCGGTGATTCTAAGATCGACGGCACTCATCTGCATGTCATACTGACTGACAGTATTATTTCTCTTCCCCAGCAGACTCCAAGGGCATTTAAATTAAAGGTACAGTGTTCTGCACTAATATAAAGGCTCTCTGAAGCCTAGAAACCCTTTTAATAAGTTAAATTCGCAGCGAATAAATTCGCATTGAATCAAATTTCTCCCGCAAATTCGGCGAATCAGCCGAATTGAATTTTTGAATAATTCGCTCATCTCTAGTTGGAAGCTCTGAATTTATTGATGCCAAAAATAGCCAAACAACAAACATTTTCAGGGGAAGGTCAGTAATGAAGGCATCCAGGCTGTGTCAGTACTGGTTTCCTTTATGTTATTATGTTAAAAAGAGAATAATACATTCTAATAATTCATATTTTATGAGAAAAGGTTTCCATTGTATTCTTTTTATGGCACCACCTTTGTGCACAAACAGCAAGCCACTGCACACAATGTAATTCTCACACACTGTTTTCTGTAATTCCTTTTACCTATATGCAGAATACATTTTTTAAACCTGAATGCCAAATGCTAAGCATGTATATAATGTCATCATGTAATCTGGTAAGTATTCAGTAAACTATAATCAATGTATCATAAAACTAGCATACAGTGTTAAAGTGGAATTTCACACAAAAGAGGGAGTTCTTTTTTTTTGCCGCCAACTCACCCCCCAACATGTTTGGTCATACGTTGTTACGTTGCGGTCATACTGGGGGGGGGGGGGTCGAGCGGGTATCTAGTTTTGACAGGTATCTGCTCCCACTTCCACTTGGATCGCTTAGGCAATCCGAGTGAAACTTCGCCCAGGCGATCCAAGAGAAACTTCACCCCCACCCCCCTCTTAACCCGCAACATTTTGGGACACATCACAAGTCCCAGAAAGCTGCAAGACCATTCACAAAGTGCAGCTCAACTTGTGCATGCGCAGTAGGTAGCTGGCTGTGAAGCTGTTAGGGCTCACTGCGCACTTCAATTAATAAACATGCTTGCACCGGGCTGCCAAAGACCAGTGAGTAACCAGCCCAGGTGAGGGCGGCACTTGATCCATGGATATCTAAATATCCTTATAATGAAAGTCAGTAGCTACAGTATTTGTAGCTGCTGACTTTTAATTTTTTGGGGGGACTTTGAAAATCCTCTGACTTGATATCAGCCTGCACAGGGGGCACTAAGACTGAGAGAGGTATTCTGAGCTTATCATGGCTAACACTGGGAGCAGCCTCCAAGGGTGGGAATCAGAGGGATGAGATCATCAGTATTGGGCAGGGTGGATAAAAATCAATGCTTTTTTTAAAAAATCTGATTTTTTTATTTAAATCGGATTTTTTTTTAATAAAATGCTTTTTGAGGAAAATATATTACCATCCAAAGGTTATTCCATCATGAAATAAAGATTAGTTTTTTAATTATGTAGAATAAGGCTGTATATGTTTAATTTTTTGGGTATTTATTTATTTATTTATTTATTTATCGAGTTTATATAGCGCCAAAGGGTTTGCTCAGCGCTGTACAATAGAGGGGGGACAATACATGAAACAGTACAGTAACATCAAACAGCACACAAGGGGTAAGAGGGCCCTACTCTTTCGAGCTTACAATCTAGGAGGGAGGGGGTAGAGGTACAGGAGGAAATGGCTGTGGGGGATGGAGTGGAAGGAGGAGGGAAGGGCAGCGGCTGTTAGGTGAGGGTGGGGTAGGCTTCCCTGAAGAGGTGGGTTTTCAGGGAGCGCCTGAAGGTGAGGAGGGAAGGTGACAGTCTGATGGGTTGGGGTAGTGAGTTCCAGAGGATGGGGGAGGACCTGGAGAAGTCTTGCAGTCGTGCGTGGGAGGAGGAGACCAGGGAGCAAGATAGAAGGAGGTCCTGTGAAGAGCGAAGGGTACGGGTAGGGTGGTATCTGGGAATCAGGTCGGTGAGGTAGTTAGGGGCAGTGTTGTGAATGGCTTTATAGGTCAGAGTGAGCAGTTTGAATTTAATGCGTTGGGCAATGGGGAGCCAGTGGAGGGAGAGGCAGAGGGGGGTGGCAGAGGTGGAGCGGCTGGTGAGGTGGATGAGTCTGGCAGCTGAGTTCAGGATGGTCTGAAGCGGGGTGAGTTTGCACTGGGGTAGGCCGGTGAGGAGGGAGTTGCAGTAGTCAAGGCGTGAGATAATCAGGGAGTGAACGAGTAGTTTAGTGGTGTCTGGGGTAAGGAAGGAGCGTATCTTGGAGATGTTCCGGAGGTGGAGCCTGCATGAGTTTGTGAGAGATTTGATATGAGGTTGAAAGGAAAGGTTTGAGTCCAGAATGACGCCAAGGACCTTGGCTTGCGGGGCGGGATTGATGGTGGTGTTGTTGGTAGTGATGGAAAGGATGGGGGGGGGGGCACGGGAAGGGGGAAAGACGAGAAGCTCGGTTTTGGAGAGGTTGAGTTTGAGGAAATGGAGCGACATCCAGTCAGAGATGTCGTTTAGGAGGTGAGTGATGCGGGCGGAGAATGTGGGGGTGAGGTGAGGGGTGGATAGGTAGATTTGAGTATCATCAGCATAGAGGTGGTAGTTGAAGCCGTGGGAGTGTATGAGTTTGCCAAGGGAGGAGGTGTAGATGGAGAAGAGAAGGGGTCCAAGGACAGAGCCCTGGGGGACCCCAACAGAGAGGGGGAGGGAAGAGGAGGTGGCGCCGTTGTAGCAAACGCTGAAGGAGCGTTGGGATAGGTAGGAGGAGAACCAGGAGAGAGCGGTGTCTCTGATGCCAAGGGAAGGGGTAAATAAATTCCATGAATCCATTCACAATGTCTTGCTCTTCCAGAGGTTTTTGTAAGATTATTGGGCAGTTTCTCTGCCTACAAGATATTATCACAGATGCTTGGTTTACTTTTGCAGTTCTCAAAACTGAATTTGACGCAGCGGAGATCACATGCCTCTTCTTCACAGCAAAAATGTTTTAACATGAACAGAGTTAAGAAAAAGACCTTCATCCTAACTTCTACAAACCTATGAATACAGAATCAACCCCTTCACTGCTAAGTTTCAATAAGTTCAGTGAATAGAATAGAAACAATATTTTTCTGATTGTTTGGAGTGGAATAGATCTGCACAAGAAAAAAGTGAAACTAAGTGTGAGGAGGAAGGGGCTGACAGTCTAAGTTTCTTAAAATATATATATTTTGTTTAGCCAAATTAGTAAATAAACATGGATGTTTGTTTAAGCAAATAACATATGCTGGAATGTTATTGTTTCAGTTGAATAAATCTATTTAAATTGTTATTATTAAGGTAATGATTATTTTTCTCCTTCCTAAGTACAACAGAAAAGTTGTCCAAATATGAATGATTAACCTATTAAACTGGGGATAAAAAAACTAATATGAAAAGTTGTTATTCTAAAAATCTTCATCTACTTGCATATTAAAGTTATACCAGCAAGAATTAGTCTTTATGTAGAAAACTCTGATTTAAATCAAGCCTTACTGACTAGTGATTTAAATCGTAATTTAAATCAGTTTGATTTAAATCAAATCCACCCTGGTATTGGGGGATTAAGTAAGAAAATTGTTACTCTACCGGGACCAAAGAAGAGAATTTTTACCAAAACAACAGCAAAATTATACAACAAGAACACAAACAGTAACACTAGCACTGTAATAATAATATGTTATGAGGCAAAAAGAAGTATGTGTGTGTGTGTGTGTGTGGGGGGGGGGGATAAGGAGTGCACATAAGACCTACTACAAATATTTACTCAGAATGGTGATATAATGCCAGCTATTGAGAGCTGCTATCTTGGGGTGTCCTCTCTTCCTCTTAGATTTGGTTCACACCTGCAGATGCAACCAAATGCAGGTGCATTTCCATGTGTGGCATGAATGGCAGCCTGTTCATTTCCATGGACTGCTCTACACACGAGAAACACAGAAATTAAGTTCCGAACTCTTTTCATTCAGCTAACACAAAAATATTTCTGGATTTTCCAATCGCTGTTTTTATATTCCAGGATGGTCTGGATCTATGTAAAGGGAAAGAAGAGCAAATGCTGATTCTGGTGGAGCCTAGAGAATTTCTCAAGAGTGTCTTCTATTACATTCAGGTAAAATTTGGAAAGGTGAAGAACATGCAGATTTATATATATTCTGTATCTGCCACCCCTCTCTGCCAATCCCTCCACTGGCTTCCCATTGCCCAACGGATAAAATTCAAAACATTAACAATAACATATAAAGCCATTTATAACTCTGCCCCAAATTACATCACCAATCTTGTCTCCAAATATCATCCAAACCGTACTCTCCGCTCCTTGCACGACCTTCTACTCTCTAGCTCCCTTGTCTCCTCCTCCCATGCTCATCTCCAGGACTTCTCCAGAGCTTCCCCCATGCTCTGGAACTCTCTACCCCAATTTATCAGAATATCGCCTACTCTGCTCACTTTTAGGTGATCTCTGAAAACCTATCTCTTCAGGAAAGCCTATCCTGCCCTCAGCTAATAATGGAATCTTCTACTCCTCCTACCAGTCCATCCCCCACAGTTACTAACTTTTGAACCACTAGCCCCTCCCTCTTAGATTGTAAGCTCCAAGGAGCAAGGCCCTCCTATCCCTCTTGTATTGTTGCTGTATTGTCTCCCGTTATATTGTAAAACGCTGAGCAAACTGTTGGCGCTATATAAATCCTGTATAATAATATACTAATAATAATATAGGGACCCATGGGGCATATAGCTCAATATCCATGTGCCATATGTACAATAATTGCATTTGCTGAGGTCAATTATAATAGATGTAAAAAAAGGTTTACAGTATGTGTCCTAGATTTTTTATTTTTTTGTGCTTAAAGTGTTACTAAACCCACAACAGTAAAATCAGTCTGTATATGCAGTAAATCATGCTTGTTATACTCACTGTGGAACCTAAGGGGTTAATCCTCTGCACTGTGTAAAAATTATGTTTGATCCAGACTTCTCTGATCCTCCCCTTCTACTGCTGTCCCCAATCCATCTGCTGATAGAACAGAGCCTTGGAGACAAGCTGCACATGCACAGTTTGGTGTGTATTGCTAGAGACCTTTTTTTATTTTCTTGGGAGAGTGCATATATCCAGCACAGGGTCAATAAGCACTGTCCAGACAGAGGTTTAGGGGTCATGCAGCCTCATAAGTCAGTCGGGAGAATGAAAACTCCTCCTACCATCTTTATCCAGTACTCTGCTGGACATTGATAGAAGTCTCAAGACTGCTCTACCCGCTGATAAAATAAAAGGTACTTAGCAGTTTATATTTACTAAAATAATTATATTTCCATGTTCTATGTACTGTGGGAGGCCAGATATAGTTAATGCAGGGTCCAGGGTTTAGTAACACTTTAAAGTGGAGTTCTACTCACTTGTCAAAAAATAACTCATTAGCTACAAAAACTGCTGACTTTTAAAAAACAGCCATTTACCTGTCCCTCGGTCCTGTGGTGTGTCTCCCGCAGCCCGTTTCACCGGCCGTCCTGGATTCCAGGAGGCCAGCAGGCCGTCATGTATTCCAGGAGGCCGGCATCTTCAGTGTGGGCACCCAGCTGTGATAGCTTGCGGCTTCACAGCCGGGTACCCACTGCACATGCGCGAGTAGTGCTGCACTTCCTGAATGGTCCTGTAGTCTTCTGGGACCTGTCACGTGTCCCAAAAGACTACAGAGAGGGAGGGAGGACAACTTCTGTTTCCAATCGCCTAGGCAATCAGACCGGAAATGGGAGCAGGTACCTGTCAAATTTGGGCACCCAAAGGTGCCAGTCCTTAATGGGGAGCGGGGGAGCAGTCCTTAAAGCGGAACTTCACCTTTTGGGAGGAGCTCCGCCTTAAGGCTCAGTTTACATCTGTGCGTTTAACTGCGTTTTTATCAAGTTCCTGTGAGTTATGTGTGGATCAGTTTATTAATTTCAGTGGGCTTCCCTACATGTAGGAATCATGGTAAAGAAGCCCCTGACCCCTGTTAAAAATTATGCCGCATCAAAACGTACCCTGCATTTCAGTATGTGTGAAAACAGACGCATGGGAGTGCCATTAGGAGTTGATAAATACTACTACTACTAATAATAATAATTAATTAATTCAGAAATATTGGCACTGCCACGTGTCTGCCAAAGGACAGCCCTTTTGTTACCATTTAGTAACTTATATAAAGAGAAGTACAGACTCCTGTAGTGTTGGCTCTGAAGAAGAGGTTGTGTCCTCGAAACGCGTTAGCCAGTTGGTCATCCAGGGTTCCATCGTATGGACTCAGATGTTGTTTGGATCATACACCTTGTTCAGTTTGACATACCTGTGTTATTATGTCCATTGTGAGTATGATACCTATTTTTGTTTCTTTAATACATTATTTTAAACGATAATGCACTAGGTCGGTGCGCCCTTTTTCTGTTTCTCCATTTGTATCCAGTGTATTCGGACCACCCCGGTCTGTTGAGGGCAGCAAGCAGTGCATATTCCAGAAAATTCCAGAACATTCTTATTAGGTCTACTGAGTCCTTTCCTAGCGCAGGAGTAAAGTGTTTGTTGTACAGGATGTTTTGCGTCAGGAAAGTGCACAATTTTGTTCACAACCAACAGTAGTGTGAATCTTACCTTAGAGAGACTTGAAGTAGTAAAATGTTGCTAAATGTCTATGTATATTTCAGTTGTTTTCATTTTGGGAGATTATACGTGGAAGTAGTTTAATTACAAAGGAATATGTAAGAAAAGGCATGTACTGTAGATGGATATAGAAAAGATATGAAGTATACAGATAGAACAAAGGGGAAAACAAGGGAGTGATGCGAACTGAACCCACATTTTCTTCCACTCAGGCTTTAGATCACCTGAGCAGCCATTTTTTTTAATAACAACAAAAAGGTACTTTTTTTACTCAAAAGAATGTCATGGTAAAATGTTCCCATATTGATTCATGTGCTTTCTAATTTGTAATGATAGATCCGCTTTCATTGGTATTAAAAGCATGGCATGATCGGGGTGGAGGTTGTGTTTAATCCTTTCACTGGCACTGACGTAAGGGCAGAACTGCTTGCAGTAGGCCATGTCAGTAATCCTTTTTGCAGTTGCATTCCCTTAAGCCAAGGGTCTCCAAACTTCCTAAACAAAGAGCCATTACTGTGCTTCAGACTTTTGGGGAGCCGGATTGTGGCCCTTGGGAGTAGAAAGGTCCTAACATGAGTGGGAAAACGCAATGCCCCATTTTTGGTGTCAGTGGGAGGAATTGTGCTCCATCATTGGTGTCAATTGTTGATGTCATTAAAGGGAGTTGTGTCCCTTCATTGGGATCAGTGATGGGGGGAGGTATGGTTGGTATCAGTGGAAGAAATAGTGCCCTAAGGGCTGGAAAAAACAAGCAAAGGCCTGCATCTGGCCCCCGGGACACAGTTTGGAGACCACTGCCTTAGTCTATAAGCTAATAGCCACTACGCTGATCATGAACTTATGGCAGAGTGGTACCTGAGACTCTCCTAATTCATGAAGGGCCACAATCAGCAGCTGCCGATCATAACCAGTGAAAACATTGCCAAAGTGGTCTGGGTATGTGAGGTGAAAAAATGGACATCGGGCCCAGCAGTGAAAAAGTTAATAACAGCCTTGTAAGATCTAAAGTAGCTGATCCCTCTCCATTCCTGGCTCCTGAAAACGCCATGACTCCGACCTCTGTGTTTGGAATAGATAGGAAGTGTTCTGGAAAGAAGATCACCTTGGCTGTTTTGGGGCTACATGATTATAGAAGGTAAGTTGGATTACAGACTGCAACTTTCATTAAAGAGGACCTTTCACTTTTGAAATAATACCATTAGTCTGATTCAAGTTAAACATTTTTATTTACATTTTTTTGTCCAAAAAACTTTCTGTTCAAAGCTACAGTGTTCAATAGTCAGTCTGATTTTAAGATGCAAGTCTGGTTTACAGATTGAAATTTAAAGCAGAACTCCATGTAAAATTTTACTTTCCCATGCAGTGGGGCTGTGCGCTGCATGGGAAAACTGCTCGTTTTGTCCAGGGGTTTAGTGGAAAAGCTATATATATCCCGTCCTCCGATCCTCCGGAAAACCACGCTCCCCCAAGTCCAGCGGTGGACTGTTCCTGCCATCCTCAGGCTCTGAGACGGTCTGTTGGCATGATGACGTCAGGAACAGTCCATTGACAAGACCGCTAGTATGCGGGGGGGGGGGGGGGAAGCGGCAAGGACCAGTGTTGCGCTCTGAGGATCATCTGATTCGGTAAGTATATTTTCACTCTTATGACCCCTAGACAAAAACGAGCAGATGGCCCGTGCAGTATGGGCACAGCACCACTGAATGGTTCAAAAAACATTTTGCCCCGATTTCTGCTTAAAGGTTAAGTGTTGAAGGTGAGGTTGCACACACATTAATAAAATCAAAAATGTGCATTTATTAAAAGAGAAGTATGGGCTATACAAAGAGAAAATCTTCTACTCACCTAGGTTGATGCAGCATCAATCTGATGCTGCATCTGTCCCCCACCGGCTATCCACTGAGAATTAAGTGATCAGACACTGCTGATCGCTCAGTTCTCCCCTCCACTCTGAGAAGGGAGCAGTGATTGTCAGTGACTGGCTCTCTGCTCTGCCCCTCCAGCACTCACTGGAGTGATAGGCGGGGGTGGGAGTGGCTGGCTCAGGATATCAGTGGATTGCTGAGAAGCTGAGTCAGTTGCCGGTCCAGGATTCTGGGTGGATTCCAACCATGTGGTTAGGATCTTTCGGAGCCTGGACTGGCTCTGTGAGGTCAGAAAATGGATCACAGGAGTGCAGAACAAGCTGCACACCTATGATCCATAGGAGACGATTGGCAATGCTTCTCTTTTAAATATATGCATTCAGTCCTGCAGAGCATTGCAAGTGTAATCAGTGCATAGTGGGTGTAGTTCACAGGCACCTGCATTATTTACCCCAAGTCCTCAGTTTTTTGCTAAAAACCGTGCACTAACAACACCAGACTTCTGGTTCCAAAAGCTAACGTAACAAAGAGGTGGGTTCTCTTTTTATAGTAAGTAAAGTGCAGCACTATAAATAAGTAAATAAATTATAATAATGTCCGTATAAATGAATATTCTTATGGTGACAATCCGTGTGTAGAGTACCCACTATGGCGGTACTTCAGTGCTTGTGCTTTTAAAAGTGGTGTAAGAATACGCACTCACCAGATGCGTAAATAAATTACGCATATAGATCAATGATCGGAGGTCCCCTTTAATGAAGTGGAGTCATTGATTTCCTAGAGCTCACCCCTGAATCAAGATCTACCTTATTACACAGAGGAGGGAGTTCCTGCTACACAGGTTGCTACACCCACTCATCCCTTAAAGGGGACCTCTGGTTTACTGGATCCATATACCACCCAGAAGTGCCTGACATACCACCCATACAGAGGGAGGATATCTCTATACATGGCTTAATCCGCTTCCTTAAAGGGGACCTCTGATGATTGATTTAAATGCGTAATTTCTTTACACATCTGGTGAGTGCGTATTCTTACCCCACTTTTAAAAACACAAGCACTGAAGTACCGCCATAGTGGGCACTCTACACACGGATTGTCACCATAAGAATATTCATTTTATACGGACATTATTATCATTTATTTAATTATTTATAGCGCTGCACTTTACTTACTGTTTTGACTGAAGTTTTATTTGGTTACCTTTAGTGCATAGCTGCTGACGTTGAAAGCACTCACTTTTTTATTTATTTATTTGGGGTTCTCTTTTTATGCTTGAAGACGGAAAACACTGAGATGGTATAAGTGAACTGACTGAGCTTTAATAGTAAATGTTTTTTTGACCACCAGATGTCAAAGACTGTCGCGTAAGATGGAGAGACACTCTCTAGAGCCAAGCCTTTGCTATGATGAACAGCCAGAAAGCCAAGTGACCAGGCGACATATAGATGAGGTTGGTAGCTAATCTACATTTAAATACCAGTCCTCGGTTAAAGACTTCTCCATACATCATCTTCTTTAGTATCATCTTCTAGGATTAGTTTTGGAAACTAAATTTTGAATACAATTTTTTGTTTTAAGCAAGAGCCTAAAATGAATTTTGTTTTGCTACATAGTTCTTTTACTTTGCTGCATTGTGTCCTAAAGGGGGGGGGGGGGACTATGTGGCCCAGTGAGCTTATGCAATACATTTTTGTCTTAAAGTGGAACTAAAGGCACACGTACTTACCTTAGTTCTAGTTCCAACAATCTGACACCCATAAAGTCCCTGCTCGGCGCTGTTCTCTTCTCCCTGGGTTCTTTTGGACCCTGGTTTTTGTTTGTTTTGATTGGCTGATGTGGGATGACATCACTCCCATACATGTGCAGGAGTGCAGTCATCCGGGCACGCTGGGAGTTTGCCAGTTTGTGCAGTTCAGTGTACATTCTACAGAGGACTGCAAATAGGCAGGAAAGTGTAACATTGCATTTTTTTTCTGCAATAAAAAGACTGCCTGTTCACAAATGTTTCTATTTTACATTTAGTTCCACTTTAAGTTTACATGTTCCAGACACCTCAGGTCCCATGCACACTAGACATTTAGCAACGAAGCATGAGATCCCAGCATCTTGATGCGGGCGGAAGGCAAAGGTTGCACCATCCAGCCTCACTGTCGGCAACTTGTAAAACTCTATGAGAGGCTGAAAGCTGCTGCGGCTGGACAGGCCTGGATGTTGCACTGAGTGTTCCTAATGTTTGTGGCAGTATCAGGGGTGGACTGACAACTCATGGGGCCCCCGGGCAATAGGGGATTATGGGGCCCCTGTGTCCTTGTCCAAACTCAAAAAAGCCTATGAAAAAGGTACCAGGGGCATCTCATGGGGCCCCCTACTGACCCCGGGCCCTCGGGCAGTGCCCGAGTTTCCAAATGGTCAGTCCGCCCCTGGGCAGTATGTGGCCAAGGATGAATGCTGGGAGTGCACACTGCATGTATTCTGGGTATTCGTTCCTGGGAACATACTGCCCTAAATGTTAGTACCACTCTGCGCACCATCCAGTCCCATCCATCCGCAGCAGCTTTCAGCCTCTCATAGATTTTTTCAGACTGTCAGCAGTGGGGCTGGATGGTGAACTTTTCATTTGCACCAAAATGCCAGGATTTCAGGCACGGGGGGCTAAACACCCAGTGAGCAATGAGGCTTTTATGTTGAAGCCATAATATATTTTTCAAACTAGCTTCTGGGGAGAATTTACTAAAGATTTGTCACTTTATTTAACCTTCCTGTGTAATTTACAGTAGAAACTGAGTTATTGTCAAAACTTTTTGCAAACTGACTGCCAAGTGGCAAGATCAGCCCTCTTTCTGATCAGTTTCAGAGCTGTAATAAGAATCTCAGACCTTCTCTGCATCAGTGGCCCCGGCTTAGGTGTTTTTTTTTCTTTTGTTTTTTTTTTTACTTTTTGTAGTCATGAATGTAAAATTATTTTGTAAGAAAAGGAGCGACCTTTGCATCTCTTTACAAGATCCTTTTAGATTGGGGCAGCACCTAAATATGGGCGTAACATGGTGCAAAAAGATGGAGTTGCCCTTTAACTCTGATTTTTCTCTAGTTTATTATCACTGTTAGGCATGCTGTCAAATCTAAATTTTAATGTGAAAGCATTATTATGTATATTCTAATAAAGTTTTCTCTGTGATGTCACCTTCTTTGATAACTGTTATCCTCCTCTGTGGAGGTAGGCACTTATCTTTCTACAGCTGTACCATGAGACCGAAGTCTTATTCTTGGATACATGGAGAGAACTGGGGCAACATGTGTGTGCTGTGACCAAGAGTATAGCTCAGCGCCCGTTCCGGTGAGTTCACAAAAAGTGACTGGACAATGTAAATTCCTTGTGAGTGAAAGGTTATACAAGTGACATGAGCAGCCTTATAATCATTGCCCTGCTTTAATGGATTATTATTTAGATTTCTGTTTTTCGGCAAATCAGCATTTTCAGGTGGTATAAAGGAAAAAGAATTTACATTTAAAATGAATTGTCTATTTTGAATCCACTGAATGCCTACTAAATTATTTCCGTTTTAGGTGTACGCCAATAACCAAACTGCAACATCTTGAAATAACATACACTTAGAGCAGAGCTAAACCCTCTTGCCCTTTACAGCCAAGGAAGCTATTTTCTTAGCCTCTGTTTAATCATTTGACCTCTCGAAGGTTTTACCCCCTTCATGACCAGGGAATTTTTTTTATATTCACCACTGTGCTACTTTAACTGGCAATTGCTCAGTCATACAACACTGTACCCAAGTGAAATTTGAGTCTTCTTTTGGTGTTATTTTTTATTATATAAACAAAAAAAAACCCAAAAAAGTTTGGGGAAATAAAACACAATATTTTCTACTTTCTGTTATAAAAAATAAAGAAATGTAAAAAATCTAATTTCTTCATAAATTTAGGCCAAAATGCTGCTACATGTCTTTGGTAAAGGAAAAATCCCACTAAGTGTATAATAATTGGTTTGTTTGAAAGTTATAGCATCTAAAAACTATGGTGTATATATACTGGAATTTACGCAGCTTTAACGCTGTGCTGGTGATCAGTGACTTACAGTTGGACTGTGATAGTGTGGTGGGCAATCTAGTGCTAACAGACCGTCACTGGGAGGTAAATTAAATGACACTGACATCACTAATACAGTGATCAGATATAATACTTTACACTGTCCCTGTACTAATTACACTGGCTTGGAAAGGGTTCACATCAAGGGGCAGTCAAGGGGTTAACTGTGTGCCTAACAAGTGTTGTATGTGTAATATGTGCTGCTTTTACTAAGGCCCCTTTCAGACGGGGTGGACCAGTCAGCGGATCAACTGTCTTCTATGAGCGGTCGAATGGAAAACAACCGCCTGTGTGTTTCCATCCAACTGCCATCCCATCCGATCCGGTGGACAGAAGGGGAATGGATCCCCATCCATCTCTTTTCGACGGATCAAATCGGATTGGATGTCGTTGGGTGTAAACAGACACATGTCCATTTACACCCGCCGCTCCATAGAGGAGAATAGAGGTTTCAATGGGTCCACCTGAAAAACGGGCAGATGGACCCGATCAGAACGTCTATGTGAAAGGGGCCCAAGAGATCTGGCTGTTTTTTTTCCCTGCTTTTCAGGGAGAAGAAACAGACAGATCGCTGTTCTGTGTACAGAGTCCTGTGTGTTTGTAAACACAGGGCTGTGTGCTGTGAATGGATACAGCCAATCAGCAGGTGTCAGCCATAAATCATTGGATGAAACCTGCTGACAAAATTGCACAGTGTCCAGTCTCAGTGGGGGTCAGCAGTGGGCACACGCATGCATGCCCCAAATTTTTCTTTTCTTTGCAGCAAACATTGAGGTCAGATGACCTATAAGTGATGGTGCAGCAAGGTGGACCGTGGTAAACAACGTTCTCTCTCTGTCTGCAGGTTGCACTGGGAGGCTCAGAGCTACTCCTTCTGCACCTCAGCAGGCACCTGGCGAGGGTGGGGACCCAAAGGATCGCTCACTGGCTTACCATTGGCCTGGAAGAGACAGATTCAGCAGTTTAATAGAGTCAGTCCAGCAATGGCTGCAACTATAACAGAGGCCTATCCTTCTCCACAACTCCTTATGCAGGTCAGTGTCTTTGTGTAATGTGTTTTCTGCCCAGGATCCACATGCAATGGGGGAGATTTACTAAAGCTGGTGCAGCTGTGCATAGTAACCAATCAGCTTCAATCTTCAGCTTGTTCAGTTATCCTTTGACAATAAAACCTAGAAGCTGATTGGCTACCATGCACAACTGCACCAGATTCTGTGTGCACCAGTTTTAGCAAATCTCCCCCACTATTTTTCACACTAAAGGGAAAGCTTGAGCATCTGCAGATATTAGACAGAGGAGTGTATAGCCATAGGGATCATTGGTCACTCCTATCAAAACAATGGACCATCTTCTAAGGCAGGGTCTCCAAACTTTCCAAACAAAGGGCCAGTTTAACCTCTTGACACATGCAAATGTGCGGCCTCCCGGTGTCTGGGCCTAGACGCTGAGCGGCCGCACATTTGCGTTCTATTAAAAAAACATATGTGCTGAGAGCACACGCCTGCGCACTCCCAGCACACATGTCCAGTACTCATGGAAAGGTCCCAATCTCCTCTTTCGATCGCGACCTTTCCCGATCATGTGACAGTGTGTCACGGCGGTCACATGACGCTAAACCCTGCCCCGCCTCCCGACTTCTGAAACCCTTAAAGGGCCAGGAGGCGCCGGTGCCAAGGGGTAATGTCCTTTAGACTTTCTGGGGGCTGGATTAGGAGTAAAAAAAGTCCCTGATGTTAGTGGGGAAAAGTCATTGACGCCATCTTTGGTGTCATTGGGAGGAAATTTGCCTCATCATTGGTATCAGTGAGATAAATTCTGTCCCATCTTTGGTGTCATTGGGAGGAATTGTGCCTCATCGTTGGTGTCATTGAGATGAATTGTACCCCATCATTAATGTCATATGGCCCTATTGTTAGTGTCATTGGGAGAAATTGTGTCCCATCCTTGGTGTCATTGGCAGGAATAGTGCCCCATCATTGGTGTCAGTGAGGGTAATTATGCCCCATTGTTGGTATCATTGGATGAAATAGTTCCCCAAGGGCCAGATAAAAGCAAGTAAAGGGCCGCATCTGGTCCCCTGGCCACAGTTTGGAGACCACTGTTCTAAGGCATGCCGTAGAAAAGCACATATCTGAAATTGACTGGAAGTAAGACATTTACTTAGTTACATCAAGCTGATGTACAGTATATATAAAAATAGACCTTGTTTTTTAATTGCTTGTATAAGATGGTTTTGAAATTTTACAATCTTTCCCAAAGCCCCTCTCATCTACTATTCCCCACTGACAGGTAAGCTCAGTGGCCAATAGGGAGGCACAGGAGCCAGGAGAGGGGGAGGGGGTGTCAACCCTCACCATTACTCTTTTAAGGCAATATTTGCATATTCGAGCACCCCAGAATATGGGGATCTCTGGTGGATCTGGAAAATATTAAAAGGAAAGTGCTTCAAGTATTTCTTAGACTTTACCATACTAGTCTGGAAGGTATTAAAAGGTAAGTGCTTCAAGTATTTCTTAGACTTTACCATATTAGTCTGGAAGGTATTAAAAGGTAAGTGCTTCAAGTATTTCTTAGACTTTACCATATTAGTCTGGAAGGTATTAAAAGGTAAGTGCTTCAAGTATTTCTTAGACTTTACCTTACTAGTTTAATAGAAACATACATTGATGCTGTTCTGTAATCATTATTACATCATATTAATGTATTTTTTTCAGTGTCAGCAGTGTAAGCACCATGTTTGGCTTGGTATCAGCCTGCATTCCCCTGTACAGCAGAGCTCAGAAAGGAGGAAGCACAATCAGCCAGGTGTTGCTGCAGTGCAAAAGGAGCATGCTGATAAAAGAGCAGTGATGAAGGGATGAGCGCAGTGTGCTGCTTCTCCTTTCATTGCCCTGACACAGGGTGGGGTGGAAAATAGATCTGTAAGTAAAAATGAATCCACAGCAGAGACAAATCAAGTCCCCTCCCCTTCCAGGCAGGGATGTGCTGTGAGGCAGAGCTGTGTAAATGGTAAGACCGGATGGACAGAAACACAAATCCTTTAGCAGGTAAATAAGCTCACATGTACGCATTTCATCTGTTCCGTATTAATTCTAGTAGTCGGTGTATAAAGCTGATGTTATTCAAAGAAAGTAAATTCTGTATCTTTTCTCTCTATCCAGGCATATGTGGCATGTAATACTGATAAAGAGAGACTATCTCTCCTCAGTAACCTGAGGGTACCACGTGCTGGAGGTGCCACAGACGATATGGAGTATCCAGATGAAGATGTCACACAGTCTAATGACCAAGACCAGACAAGAGAGAGGCGCATTGGTCCTGATTTGTCACGACGCATCTGGCTGTTCATGACCTCAACCAATCCAGAACTGGTATTGGACTTAAATTCCTAGTACATAATCACTGGTGCTTTTGTACTGTTATTTGGCAGTAAAGTATTTATAATAAAAATATGTTTCCAATCATTGCAGTAAGGAAAATGTGCCTGTGTGTTTTAATGACTGGCTCATTCGCACCCTATGGAAAGATCTATAGTCACTTTAGATCAGTGGTTGTCAACGTATGAGATAAAGGGGGCATCAAATGTGGCCCCTGACATCACCAAAGGACCGCACATACTGTTCAATATATATAATGCTTGAGTGGACTGTCGGAGACTTCAGACTTTAATAGATGAAAATGAGGGCTAGAGAGTGTAGACGTGCCACATTTTGGGCTGGGGGTGTGCTTTTGAAGACAATAGAAAACAGGGAACACGTTACATGAAACTAGTAAACATCAATTCTATTGCCCCAATCGATGTTTCCACTATAGACCACTAAGGTCTGAGGGCCACACATCATATATGAAAGGGCCACATGCCTACAGTCAATAAAGTGGTACTTTAGCTAAAATAATAAAAATGGGCAAACAGGCAGGAAGTTTAATGCAGAAAAGACATGCTTTGTCTCTTCTGCACTGAAGTTACTTACCTGCTGATGATTTTTAGGTGACAGGTTCTCAGTCTAAAAGATGTCTCCTCTGTACTTCACTGAGTGTACTGCAATGCAAATCGCACTGCAATACATTCCTTCCCGACTCTGCTAGCCAACGAAAGTGACAAGTGACCTGGAAAAGATGTCATACACATAGTTTTCTGGGTCACAGCAAGAAGGGGAGGAGAGTGGACGTGTGTCCACTCTCCTCCCTCCCCTCCACCACATAAAATACCCCTCAAAATAATTATGAGGCCACTCCCATATACACTATATTGTCAAAAGTATTGTTCGGCCTGCCTTTACACGCACATGAACTTTAATGGCATCCCAGTCTTAGTCCATAGGGTTCAATATTTAGTTGGCCCCGACCTTTACAGCTTCAACTCTTCTGCTGTCCACGAGATTTAGGAGGGTGTCTATGGGAATGTTTGACCATTCTTCCAGAAGCACATTTGTGAGATCAGGCACTGATGTCGAACGAGAAGGCCTGGCTCACAGTCTCCGCTCTAATTCATCCCAAAGGTGTTCTACCGGGTTAAGGTCAGGACTCTGTGCAGGCCAGTCAATACCTTCCACCCCAAACTCACTCATCCATGTCTTTATGGACCTTGCTTTGTGCACTGGTGCGCAGTCATGTTGGAACAGGAAGGGGTCATCCACAAACTGTTCCCACAAAGTTGGGAGCAGGAAATTGTCCAAAATGTCTTGGTATGCTGACGCCTTAAGAGTTCCCTTCACTGGAATTAAGGGGCCAAGCCAAACCCGTGAAAAACAACCTCACACCATAATCCCCCCTCCACCAAACTTTACACTTGGCACAATGCAGTTTGCCAAATACCAGTCTCATGGCAACCGCCAAACCCATCGGATTGCCAGACAGAGAAGCGTGATTGGTCACTCCAGAGAACACATCTTCACTTCTCTAGAGTTCAGTGGCGGCATGCTTTACACCACTGTATCCGATGCTTTGCATTGCGCTTAGTGATGTAAAGCTTGGATGCAGCTGCTCAGCCATGGAAACCCATTCCATGAAGCTCTCTACACACTGTTGTTGAACTAATATGAAGGCAGCCTTTAGCTATTGACTCTGCAGACAGTTGGTGACTTTGCGCACTGTGCGCTTCAGCATGCACTGACCCCGCTCTGTGATTTTACATGGCTTAATTGCTGTTGTTACCACTTTGTTACAATACCACTAACAGTTGACCGTGGAATATTTAGTAGCAAGGAAATGTCACGGATGGACTTATTGCACGGGTGGCAACCTATCACGGTACCACACTTCAATTCACTGAGTTCCTGAGAGCGACCCATTCTTTCACAAATGTTTGTAGAAGCAGTCTGCATGCCTAGGTGCTTGATTTTATACACCTATGGCCATGGAAATTATTGGAACAGCTAAATCCAATGATTTGGAGGGGTGTCTCAATACTTTTGGCAATATAGTGTGTATGGAGGGAGGGGTGTAGAGGTGAACAGAGGAAGGGAGTGGCTGCAGAGGTGAGCAATGGAGGTGATATGGGGGGTGCAGTGGTGACCAGTGGATGGAGGGTGGTACAGAAATGACCAATAGAGGAAGGATGCAGAGGTGACCAGTGGATAGAAGAGGGGGGGGTTGCAGAGATGACCAACGTATGAAGGTAAGGGATGCAGAGATTGCTGGTGAATGGAGGTGGGGGTAGAGGTGACCAATGGATGGAAAAGGGGTGCAAAGGTAAGCAGAGAAGGAAGGAGGTACAGCAGTGACCAGCGGATGGAGAGGGTGCAGAGATGACCAGTGGATGGAGGGGGTGCAGAGGTGACCAGTAGATGATGGGAGGTGGGTAAAGAGGTGACCAGTGGATTAAGGAAAGAGGTGGAGAGGTAACCAGAGGATGGAGGTGGGGGAAGAATTGACCAGCAGGTGGAGGGGGTGCAGAGGTGATCAGTGGATGAAAGGAGGTCGGGGCAGTGTAGGATCGTCTTTAAATTTTAAGTCAATGTAGAACTCTCCATTTTTTTTCTGTGGTCAGCGTAATTGCTCCATTACATTGGTGGTTAATGTAAATGTTCCATTATATTGGTGGTCATTGTAATGCTCAGATTACATTGGTGGTCGGGGTAGAAAGCCCTCATACTGACCACCAATGTAAAGGGGGATCTGAAGATTTTACACTTTGAAAAAAAAACTAATTTGCTCATGTTCGCCAGGGCAATCTTCTTCCTACTGACCACCAAAGTCAGGGCATTCTTCTTCCACCAGACAATGATGCCAGATATTCAGCCTCCCACTAACCACAAGTATTTGTTTCTAACCACTGAAGCTAAGGCATTTTCCCCTACTGACCACTGCTGCTGAGGCTTCTTCCTTCCACTGATGCTGGGGTATTTGTTCTGCCATTGACCAGAAATGTAAGTACATTCTCCAGCACTGCTATGTACATTGCATAGTCCTGACCGCTATGCTCTATATACGGTTTAGAGCAGTGGTTCTCAACCTTCCTAATGCCGTGACCCTTTAATACAGTTCCTCATGTTGTGTTGACCCCCAACCATAAAATTATTTATCCAGTAATTATAATTCATGAGTGTCGTTTTACCTCCAATACTGCTGCTTTCAACACAGCAGCTGCTTTCTACACAGTAGCTGCTCTTTACACATCGGAAATATGTGTTTTCTGATGGTCTTAGGGGACCCCTGTGAAAGGGTCGTTTGACCCCCAAAGGGGGCGCGACCCACAGGTTGAGAACCACTGGTTTAGAGCGTCACATAGACCTGATATGCTATGTTATGTTTTACATACAGTAATTATGCATAAAGTGTTTATTTTCTCAAAAGTTGCTCATTGCTGTGTAGTTTGTAACTATTTTAAACCAATACTAAAGGATACTTTTTTTGCTTTAAAATAAAAAAAGATGTTATACTTCCCTGCTCTGTAGAAGGATATTCTGTGATATTGCACAGAGCGGCTCCTTAACTCCTCTTTTGGGGTCCCCTGCCAGTGCTGTCTGCTCCCCTTTCCTCTGGGTGCCCCTTCAGTAAGCCGTGTGCTAAGGGGGCACCCGTGCAGCAGCGGTTCCGAGCAAGGCTGTATGCATCCATAGACACACACAGCACTGGTAAGCCACATCTGTGCTCCCTCCTCAGAAGTTTGATGACAGCAGTAGGAGCCTTTGAACCCAGGAAGTGGAGGGGCAGTGCTGCAGCCAAGACAGCACGGGATTGGTGAGATGAGCCAGCTAGATGTTTAGGGGCAGGGGGGCTAGGACAGGTATTGCAGTACTTTTTTAACTTTAATGGTAAAAAAGGTTTTGCGTTTAGAAGCACTTTAATGAAATTCTTCTTCAAGGTAGGCTCAGACAAAGTGTTAGCTATCTGTCTATATTCTGTTTCATTTCAGTAAAATATTCCTTTAAGTTAAAGTGGAACTACACTGCATTTGAGCACCACAAACCAAGATCGCTATTTAATTCATTTTTAATATGCAAAGCAAACTCCCCCATCAAGCCATGTCTCCATGGTTTATTGTCCTTTTATAAATCACTTTGAAAAACAACTCCCTAGCGTTTCTGGCTGCTGCCATCTTGAGTAAGGGCAGATGATTCATGTAACATTCACTTCCTGGAATTTATCTGCCCTTAGCTCAGGAATACAGGCAGGAAGGTGTGCTTAGCTGAGAAAACCCCTCCTCCCCTCCCGAAGACTCCTGGGATGTATGACCTCATTTGCTGGCAGCAAAAAAATTAAAATAATCAATGTTGAGAAAGTGGAGTTCCACTTTAAGCAAGGTGGGTGGGGTGAGGGAAAGTAAGTAAACATGTCGCTTTTCATAAATTACACTACATGGCCCCCATCCTTTATTTTCCATACATGAGCATCCATTACCTGTGATTGTGCAAACCGGGACATCCTGGTATATGTTGGGCAGCACAGTGGCTAAAATGTTAGCACTTCCACCTGGCAGTACAGGGTCGTTGGTTCAAATCCAAACCACAGCACCACTTGCCTGGAGTTTGCATGTTCTCCCTGTGCCTGCTTGGGTTTCCTCCGGGTACTCCGGTTTCCTCCCACACTCCAAAGACATGCTGGTAGGTTAATTGGCTCCTGACTAAATTGTCCCTAGTATGTGTATGTATGAATGTGAGTTAGGGACCTTAGATTGTACGCCCCTTGAGGGTTAGCGACTGATGTGAATGTACAATATATATGTAAAGCGCTGTGTAAATTGATGGCACTATATAAATACCTGGAATAAATAAATATGTGGAGATTACATTATTATTATTATACAGGATTTATATAGCGCCAACAGTTTGCTCAGCGCTTTACAATATAACGGGAGACAATACAGCAACAATAAATAAAGAAAAATAGTGAAGCGCTTACATTACATAAAAATTAATATAAAATAAAAAGTGCCTTCAAAAATTATAATAAATATAATAATATGTGACAACTCTATATAATATACGCTAATATCTCCCTCTAGTGGAGGAAGAAAAATGGTGCAACCAAACTTATTAAATTGGTGAATTAACACACACTGTGAAAGATACTATTTTGCAGGGCATATAATCAAAAGGACTCCACAAATCAAATTAAGAGTGAATATACAAGTGAATAAAAACTCATATAATATATCAATTAACCACTAAAATATCGTGCCTAATTTACACACATTATATATACATCATAGGTGATAAAATGTCCATGCATGTGACTCTGTGCTTTTAAAACCACTCGTGTTCTCCACTTCTAGGTGTAAAATGAATCCTCCAAATGGCAGCAATGCCTGCTCACCTCCCCTCCTTGACCCTCACAGGGCCGCAGAGCTGTTTCCACCTCAGTGGTATATCCCTCCTGGAAAACTCCTTATTCCTTCTCCTCTCTTAGTTCTTCACTCCAAACTCTTGCACAGGCTCTACAGTCCATTGGTCCGCCACTCATGCTGGTAGGTTAATTGGTTCCTGTCTAAATTGGCCCTAGTGTGTGTATGTATGAATGTGAGTTAGGGACCTTAGATTGTACGCCCCTTGAGGGTTAGCGACTGATGTGAATGTACAATATATATGTAAAGTGCTGTGTAAATTGATGGTGCTGTATAAGTACCTGAAATAAATAAATATGTGGAGATTATATTATTATTATTATATAGCCAACAGTTTGCTCAGCGCTTTACAATATAACGGGAGACAATACAGTTCAATACAAGAGGGTTAGGGGGGCCCTGCTCCTTGGAGCTTACATTCTAAGATATCGTCTGAATCAAGGAGCACTACAAGCCCCAGCAGAGCCAGAATTTCCCACTAAGTGCTTTAGAGTCCAAGTCTAAGAGTCCGCTGAAGTCGGTGAGTGAGTGGGATCATTGGTGGGGAGCACAGCATGTGAATTTGCCACTAATTGTATGGAGAACAGCACACTGGCACTGATATTAATGTACTTTTGATATGATGGACTTTTTATAGTGATATTTGTTTACACGTTGTGTTGCACTTATGCGTTTGAATATCCAATAAGGCAACGCTTATCTACCCGTATTTGTACAAGTTTACTGCTGGCTGAAGGTCAGAAGTAAAGAATCACCAACCCAAGACAAGAATGCGGATCAGGTGCTGTCATTTTTTCTACCTCTCTGCTTATTTCAGGCCAGTGGCTCAGTATTGACACCATCTGGAGTCCTTGAGAAGTCACCTATTCCTGAGATTTCTTTCACTTTCATTTTGCTCTGTTTAGTATGGCGTCTGCTGCTATGAGAGAAGAACTGACTTGTGGTATCTGTCTGGAAATTTACATGGATCCCGTATCATTGAGATGTGGTCACTACTTCTGCCATGACTGCATAGTGAAGGCACTAGACACCCAGGAAGGGGGTAGATCTTATACCTGTCCTGAATGCAGAGGAAAGTACCCAAAGAGGACTTGTCTGAAGAAGAACAGGAAGCTACGTAATATAGTGGAATACTTCAGATCAATGCAGAGAGAACAGGAGAAAACCGGGGTATCATGTATGTATTCTATTTCATTTTCTGTTCCCGTGTTTGTATCCTTAAGTCTGTTGGTATGAGATCACATGGAAGTCTTTATTGTCTTTTGTGCTCAGGGAGTGTTTCTCCAGCTTTAGCAACCCCACAACCACTTTAAGCAGGGCTCTCATTCTGAACCCTGGTCTCAGATAAGTAGATTCTAGTATTGGAATCTTAGTCTTGTGTTCCAGTATAGAGGCTCCGAGGCAGAGGATGATGTGAATATAATGCGGAGTAAGTAGTAGAGTTTAGACTAGGATCCAAACACACCAGAGTTCATCCCTATTTAGCACTACCTTGCTGTGCAATAAAATTGTTAAATGTCCCCCACAATGTATGAAGAGGACATGCCAGGCTGGTGATTTAGGAGCTCACTGGCCAATTTAAATAGCTTCTTGTTGTTTCTTAGATTGTATTTCTGGCATACCACACCTTGTTCGCAACTCACCTGCATCTATCCATGAATTCTCTGTTTCCTGTCCACAACTTGTTCATCTCTACACAACCCTTCTCCATACACCCTCTGCTCCCTGACCACACGTAATCTACCAATGCCCAACACCTCTCCATGAACCCCTGCTACCAATTCTGTTCTGTATATATTTGTCATAAGGGTATTCTGCCTGTGTTTCCATTTTTGCCCTCCACTCTCCTTCTGTAATCTCAATCAGTGCTCTGCTACCTGTCCCCACCTCGCTCACCTCTTCTCAACATCTCCCTATGAACCCTCTCCAACTTGTTCCCACCTCTCACCTCTCCCACCCGCTTTCTTCCTGCCCACACTTCATTCACCTCTCCCTGTTTCCTCTCCATGAACCCTCTGCCTGCCCACACCTTACTTACCTCTGCCTGACACCTCTTCATGAACCCTCTGCTTGCCATCTACACCTCACTCACATCTCTTTGTTTCCTTTCTATGAACCCTTTGCTGCTTGTCCACACCTCCCAATACTAGCTATTTTATGCCTTGTCCACATCTCACTTGCATTTCTCCATAAACCCTCTGCTGCCTGACCACAACTGACCCACTTCTCCCTAACACCTCTCCATGAACCCCTGCTGCCTGACTACACCTTATTAATTTCCTATATGTCCTATATTTTTTACTTTAAGAGCATTCTGCTCATGTTTCCATTTTTGCCATCCACTCTCCTTCTCTAATCTCAATCTATTGCTTGCCCACTTCTCGTTCACATTTCTCAGGAGCCCTCTTCCTACCTGCCCACACCTTGCTTACCTCAACCTGACACCTCTTCATGAACTCTTATTTTTGTGTCCACACATCACTCACCTCACTCATCTCTACCTGTCTGTTCTCTGTGAACATTCCGCTGCCTGCCTACAACTTACTCTCCTCTTCCCGACACCTCTTTGTGAACCCTCTGATTCGTGTCCCCACGTCACTCACCTCTCCGTTTCTATTCCAGGAATCCTTTGTTGCCCAACCACACCTTGCTTACCTCTGTCCTACACCTTTCCATGAACCCTTTACTACCTTACTACACATCACTCCTCTATTTCTGATACAGAACTTCTCCATGAAACCTGTGCTGGCTGTCCACACCTAAATCACATTGACCAACACCATTTCATGAACCCTTTGTTGCCTGACCACACCTCACTCACTATTTCCAGGTAACTCCTCATAAACCTTCAATGACCCCATATAACTCACCTTGTCATCTTTCCTACTTGTACAATATTCCTTTGGCCACCTAATCTTCACCTTTTGATCACTTTCGTCCCATGTAATTCTCAGAATATTTTTCACATTTCCCTTGTGTTTCCAGTTACCATTTCCAGTCTGATGAGTGAATTCGTTCAGTTGGCCATAGGGCTGCCTATCAGATTTGTCAGAGAGGCAGCCAAATGGACAACTAAGGCAACTTGCACAGCAGACTGACAATGCCACTGTCAATTGGAAGATAGTGGCTTAGCACTATCAGTCTGCAACCTTCAGGTTGCTAGGGCTTGGTTTGCTTTGATATGATTGAAGACTGTTTTGTATTTAAGTTAAATCAAGAGCCTTCCCCGACAGATTCAAGGCAATGCTTGGAGCATAAAGCTAACACTTTGTTGTAGGTTTTTTGTTTTTTCTGACTGCACTTATTAATTTTTGATTGAAGTGGGTAAGTTTTTGTCAGCTCTCCCTATGTCTGCCCCATGTCTTTATTGCTTATACACTTTATTGATTGAATAAAGTATGCTTTATTTTTAGCGTATGTACTTTACAGTGTTTGGATGTCTTCTTTCCATTCTCCAGTCCCCTTTACAGGCTTGGGTTCACCCGGTAGCCACAACTCCTACCACTGAAACCAGCACAGGTACACTTTCCTCAATGGGAACCAGAACCTTTACTGGCCTAGAACGTCGCAAGCTTATCCAGCAGCAGTTGGTGTTATTGCTACATGCACACAAGTGTCAACGACAGCAGAAAGGCAGTGGTGTCATGCATGTATGCAGTCTTCCCCATTGTCTTACCATGAAGAATGTTCTGAATCACATGCCACATTGTAAAGCTGGGAGAACCTGCCAGGGTAAGCTGTTATCAAATGTACCAAGTTGTTAAAATAACCTTTACTGCTGCTCCGTATTCACTGTACCATGTTCCCAACTAGAGATGAGCGAATTATTCAAAAATTCGATTCGGCTGATTCGGCGAATTTCAGGAAGAAATTCGATTCGATGCGAATTTATTCGCTACGAAGTTAACTTATAAAAAGGGTTTCTAGGCTTCAGAGAGCCTTTAAATTAGTGCAGAACACTGTACCTTTAATTTAAATGCCCTTGGAGATGAGGAAGGAGAAGGAGAAGGAGAAGGATGAGAAGAAGGAGAAGGAGAAGGATGAGAAGAAGGAGAAGGAGAAGGATGAGAAGAAGGAGAAGGATGAGAAGAAGGAGAAGGAGAAGGAGAAGGATGAGAAGAAGGAGAAGGAGAAGGATGAGAAGATGGAGAAGGAGAAGGATGAGAAGAAGGAGAAGGATGAGAAGAAGGAGAAGGATGAGAAGAAGGAGAAGGATGAGAAGAAGGAGAAGGATGAGAAGAAGGAGAAGGATGAGAAGAAGGAGAAGGATGAGAAGAAGGATGAGAAGGAGAAGGATGAGAAGAAGGATGAGAAGAAGGAGAAGGATGAGAAGAAGGAGAAGGAGAAGGATGAGAAGAAGGAGAAGGATGAGAAGAAGGAGAAGGATGAGAAGAAGGATGAGAAGAAGGATGAGAAGAAGGAGAAGGATGAGAAGAAGGACAGTTCTGTGACAGTTTCTGTCTATTTCTAACAGTTCTGTGACATTCACTCCATACAGCGGTTTCAACCGCTGTATGGAGGGAATGTCACAGAACTGTCAGAAATAGCCTATTTCTGACAGTTCTGGGACATTCACTCCATACAGCGGTTGAAACATTGTATCTATTTGTTTCCATAAATGAATCCATTTATGGAAACAAATAGATACAATGTTTCAACCGCTGTATGGAGTGAATGTCCCAGAACTGTCAGAAATAGCCTATTTCTGACAGTTCTGGGACATTCACTCCATACAGCGGTTGAAACATTGTATCTATTTGTTTCCATAAATGACATTCTGCAGATACACTTAGAGGAGCTCTGCAGATACACTTTTTGCCGGCTTGGAATTATTCTTATTTTCATCCTACTTCTTCTTCTTCTTCTTCTTCTTCATCCTCATCCTCATCCTCTTCTTCTTCTTCTGAGGATGAGGATGAAGAAGAAGAAGAAGTAGGATGAAAATAAGATTAATTCCAAGCCGGCAAAAAGTGTATCTGCAGAGCTCCTCTAAGTGTATCTGCAGAATAGAGGAGCTCTGCAGATACACTTTTTGCCGGCTTGGAATTATTCTTATTTTCATCCTACTTCTTCTTCTTCTTCTTCATCCTCATCCTCATCCTCTTCTTCTTCTTCTGAGGATGAGGATGAGGATGAAGAAGAAGAAGAAGAAGTAGGATGAAAATAAGAATTCCAAACCGGCAAAAAGTGTATCTGCAGAGTTCCTCTATTTCTGACAGTTCTCTGACAGCTCCTTCACATGTACAGCGGTTGAAACATCTGTTTCCGAATAAAAACATCTGTATCCTAAATGGAAACTAATAGATACAATGTTTCAACCGCTGTACATGTGAAGGAACTGTCAGAGAAATGTCAGAAATAGCGGAGCTCTCTGCAGGGACACTTTTGCCGACTGATCGGGAAAAATCTGATTCGCGCACCCGAAGTAGGCAAATATTCGGATTCGCCGCGAATCGAATTTTTCCTGAAATTCGTATCGAATTCCGGTTCGCCTGGTTCGATTCGCTCATCTCTATTCCCAACCTTTGACTCCCTACTTTTAGATATTTTTTTCCATTGCCTTCAGTGCAAAAACTGTCAGGCTGCTCAGTCATTGTAGCTTCTGAATGTGACATCATAGTGCCTGTAAAATATGAAATTAAAAGAAAAAAGATGCAGAATGTGAATAGGATTCCAATATGTAAATCTTAGCGTTCAGGAGCCAGCTATTAAATCATTTTCGATGTCTTTACTGTATATTTCTTGGTTCCATAAAATTGCTGCTGGAAACCAAATTTGACTCTTCAATTCTACATTAAATAGCCCACCTTGCTTATGATTTGGTTGCCCGTTTGAGATGAAACAATTTTAAGCTTTTAGGTAGGCTAAAACTGAATGTTTTAAGAGTGTTTTATTTTATAACAGAGCTTTGTCTAAAGAATTGTAGGCTTCTTCTTCAACTTTTGAAATAAACCTGTGGGATTCACAAACGAAGATGTAGGTCTAAGTGAATTCTCCCTTTGAGGTAGACCGACGGTGCTCCAAAGGACAGTGTCTTCTTGGCACTTTAAATAGCATGAGAGTATAAGGTGAAGAGCCAGCAATCGCTCTCCAGATAAAACTACTTTATTAACCACTTCCAGTCCGCACACTTTTACCCCCTTCCTGTCCAGGCCAATTTTCAGCTTTCAGTGCTGTCACACTTTGAATAACAATTGCGCGGTCATGCAACACTTTACCCATATGAATTTTTTAGCATATTTTTGAGACAGATAAAGCTTTATTTTGGTGGTATTTATTCACCACTGGGATTTTTATTTTTTTTTGCTATGTAAATGAAAATGTCCAAAAATTTTGAAAAAAAGTGTTTTTCTTATAAAATTTTGCAAATAAATAGTATTTCATCATAAATCTTGGCCAAAATTTATTCCGTTATCTTTTTAGTAAAAAAATAAAAATAACCCAAATTAGTTTATAACCCAAAATTATAATTTTTAAACATTTTTTTTATTTTTTTATATTCTTTTTTATGGGTTTTTTTTACATACTGTCACCTTAGCAGTACAGTGTCACCATGGTGACATTGTACTACTTGTGGGGGGTGATGAAGATTTTTTTTTTTTTTACACTGATTGCTTTTACACCCATAAAGGCTGTAAAAGCAATAATTTCTCTGTCTCTGTAGCTGCATTCTTGCAGCCATTGAGAACTACTGTGTGAGCTGTGATTGGTCACAGCTGTTGTAAATAGCCTTGTACCATGTGACCTCTGTGATCATTCACAGATTTCACACGTAGTAAGCAGTGATGTCAGAAGTGACATCTTCCCTACTACTCTTGCCAATCAGTGATCACATGATCGGGACCTCGCACAGAGGTCCCTGTAACAGCGTATACCCAGAAATGGACGCAGTTCAACCATTTTGGCTTCAACCTCCATCTTGGCAAAGGGATTAACCATCCTGACAAATATATTTCTCCCTGATTCTTCCCCCCTACCTTTCTGAGAGTCCCAGCGACATTTGGCCAGTGTGTATGTGTGTCACAGAAGGGTCATAGGAGCTATAAAGCCCCCCAAGGGAGCCGGGGCCTCCCTGTCCAAAGATCCTGAAAATTGTAACACCTCAGAAGAGATAAGGTAAGCTTTCCCAGGAGTTGAAAGAGATTCCGACCTAATAAACCTAACTCAGCGTATGTGACAGAATCAGATAACCATTGTTAAAATCCATTTTCCCCCTATGTCTCATATCTTGGAATATGAGAGACTTACATAAAAACCTGACATATCGTCAGATTGGCTACAAAAAGGCGAACAGTTTGTTGGATTACTTGCCTTGTCTCGAATACACAGGAAAGCAGAAAAGTAGATCTCGTGAACCGTTCAGTATAGAATTACATATTTCACCTCTAATCAATCCTCAGACGTGTCTGCATAATAATCTACCTGCGGGTGGAATGTCACTTGTGCAGATGGAAAGTTAAGGGCCAAAATATGAGTAACGGGAGATTTTGGCTCTAGTTGAGGTATCCACCCATACCTCCACGCCCTACACGGGGTATTGGTCCTTGACTTCAGAGACACCCCCTGCTGGGGACTACAAAATAGGCTGTCAGGCCTAAGAGTGGGAGTTGAAGACGTCTCCCATTTTAACATCAATGCCACCTGGGGAGACCCGTGCCCTTTTGCTCTGAAACTTGGATCTGCTAACCCAGGATTTTGGCAAGTACCTTAACCCTTTCACCTCTCTCTGATATCTCTTTGCTGTGCTGTTGGTCTCTGTATGTTTATATATATATCTTAGTTACCTCTTTTCTGTAAATATTTTTATTGCACCCGTTTGACCTTTTAGTAATAAATCTTTCCTTCTGAAAGTGTTGAACTGTTTCTATAGCGCTTTTATTGCAATTTACGAATTCCTGCCTCTAAAGAAAATGCTGCTGTTTGTTTAATCCTCTGTATAACTGTGTTATGCAGACGATTACCTCAACCATTATAGTGTTATTGCTGAGATTTCCGAGGTTCCTCTTTCTCTGTACAAAAAGGAGGTAGTGGCAGTGTGAAGGGTTAATTGCGTAATTAACCTGACCCAGTAACAATCGCTCAGGCTGCCGGTACATCGATTGTGGTCCAATTAGCTGGAAAATCATTGTGCAGGGTGCAGTTGGGTGTGGCATTGTTACGCACGTGACATCGCGGTTTTAGATCAGCTAGTCCTTCGGTCACAAGTTTAATGAGAAGGCCTGGGGTCTGACGCCGCGATCGTGACAGTCCCATCTGACGATCGGTGTTCCACTGTGTCCGGAGGACACAGCGGGCTCCAGATCGTGGTGCTGCGTGCTCCCAGGGAGCGCGCACAAGCAGGGTGCGGGGAGGCCGTTTATAAACGGCCACTCCACCCTGCACTGCCACCGTCCAGCCGTTTATATACAACAGCAGGATGGGAAATGGTTAATAAAGGGTACAGTGTGCAAGTTACAGCAGCTTACGCATTTTGGTAAAAAAACATTATTCATAGCCATGGCTATGAATAAAGACCTAATAAAGACTGGTCACTGCTAATCTCTCTCCCTGTGCAGGGTGACTAGTCTTGTATCTGCCCCTATTGTATTTTGCAGGCAGCGTGTAGTGGGTGGGCCACATTAAATGAAATAAAGTTTTTATTTATATCTTACCCTACAGTATGCACTTACAGAATATTGTGCCTTTTCATCCCTTAGTTCCCCACTGCGCTTCCTCCAGGCAGATAATCTCTCATTGGAAGAATTGCACACGACGTGACTGTCCTGTGTGCGCACCTGTAGGGAATGCCAGAAGCAACAGGAACCAGCTGTGTAAGTGTATTCATTGCCCATGTATTCTTTGGTGATATAGAACAATGTCCCACAAAAGGGCATAATTGTGAGCCATATCTGCCCTTACTGATGATAGAATATTGTGCATATGATATGTTGCAGAGCAAATGCAATTCCAAGCTTTAAAGTGACCCTGTTGTAATACCAGGATATAAACCCAAAGTACTCTGTAAAAGAAGGAGCTGAATACTTTCCTGTCCGGTGGGCAGAGAGTCCAGTATTTGTTTTATTCCAGAGCTAAAGGGTGCTGCTGCTATCTGACACTTCTGGGTGTGTCAGATAGTGTGTACTCACTGCACTCTGTGGTTCCATCTGCTGGTCACTATGTCACTCCAGCACCTTAAAGTAGTGTAGGAGCAGGTAGGTGATACTGCAGAACACGGCAGGGAAAACACTAACCTACAAACCCGGAAGTGTTGAAAAACAGTGATGCCACTAGCTCTGGAAGAGAAAGAACACTGAGAAGCTAAATACTGTGTTTCCCCGAAAATAAGACACCGACTTATAGTTATTTTTCCTCAAGAAGACACACTATGGCTTATTTTAAGGGGATGTCTTATTTTTATTAAGTATCGTACAGCAATCTACATTTATTCAAATATAGTTAAGTTGTCTTAAGCTGAAGCTTTTCCCCTATCCCCTGGTGTTTGTGGGGGGTGAGAGAGACCCACAGACTGTTGCTAGTCGGTGCTGGGGAGCAGCAGCTTTACTGGTGTTTGTGGGGGGTGAGAGAGACCCACAGACTGTTGCTGGTCGGTGCTGGGGAGCAGCAGCTTTACTGGTGTTTGTGGGGGTGAGAGAGACCCACAGACTGTTGCTGGTCAGTGCTGGGGAGCAGCAGCTTTACTGGTGTTTGTGGGGTTGAGAGAGACCCACAGACTGTTGCTGGTCGGTGCTGGGGAGCAGCAGCTTTACTGGTGTTTGTGAGGGTGAGAGAGACCCACAGACTGTTGCTGGTCATTGCTGGGGAGCAGCAGCTTTACTGGTGTTTGTGGAGGTGAGAGAGACCCACAGACTGTTGCTGGTCGGTGCTGGGGAGCAGCAGCTTTACTGGTGTTTGTGGGGGCTGAGAGAGACCCACAGACTGTTGCTGGTCGGTGCTGGGGAGCAACAGCTTTACTGGTGTTTGTGGAGGTGAGAGAGACCCACAAACTGTTGGTCGGTGCTGGGGAGCAGCAGCTTTACTGGTGTTTGTGGGGGGTGAGAGAGACCCACAGACTTTTGCTGGTTGGTGCTGGGGAGCAGCAGCTTTACTGGTGTTTGTGGAGGTGAGAGAGACCCACAAACTGTTGGTCGGTGCTGGGGAGCAGCAGCTTTACTGGTGTTTGTGGGGGGTGAGAGAGACCCACAGACTGTTGCTGGTCGGTGCTGGGGAGCAGCAGCTTTACTGGTTTGTGGGGGGTGAGAGACACCCACAGACTGTTGCTGGTCGGTGCTGGGGAGCAGCAGCTTTACTGGTGTTTGTGGGGGTGAGAGAGACCGACACTGTTGCTGGTCGGTGCTGGGGAGAAGCAGCTTTACTGGTGTTTGTGGGAGGTGAGAGAGACCCACAGACTGTTGTTGGTCAGTGCTGGGGAGCAGCAGCTTTACTGGTGTTTGTGGGGGTGAGAGAGACCCACAGACTGTTGCTGGTCAGTGCTGGGGAGCAGAAGCTTTACTGGTGTTTGTGGGGGTGAGAGAGACCCACAGACTGTTGCTGGTCAGTGCTGGGGAGCAGCAGCTTTACTGGTGTTTGTGGGGGTGAGAGAGACCCACAGACTGTTGCTGGTTGGTGCTGGGGGAGAGAGACCCACAGTGCCGAGTAAAACAGCAGGCACAGCTTTACTTCTTCCCCGAGGCCACACAATATGGTACCTAAAGCAGAGCGTCCTGATCCTCACTTCACTGAGAAGACTTTTACTTTCACTTTCTACCTCTTCACCATCTCCCTCTATGAATTGGCTTGCAGCACGCACAGAATGACTGGGAGCCGACCTTGTTCATGGGGCTGCCCGCAACCTCTCCATTCACCTCCGAGATAGCAGCTGTCACAATGGGGGAGATGAGAAGGGCTGCCCGGCTCCGCGCCCGTACACTGCATAGCCACGCCTATCACTGTCTTATTTTCGGGGTATGGCTTATATTGCGCAAATGCTTAGAAATCCTGCTATGGCTTATTTTATGGGTATGTCTTATTTTCGGGGAAACACGGTACTTACCTATCCAGTGGGCACTGAATCCAATTTCAGGAATTTTTTATTATAGCGGCACATTCACTTTAAGGCGCACATTCCGGAAACTCTCCATGTGCATTCTTGAAATGCTCAAAAAATGTGTTAAAAATGCACATCACACTTGTTTTGCCATTAATTGTTAATGGTACCCCAAATATGGCTAGCAAACACGTGTTTTGCGGCATGGTAAAACGTGTGCGAAACTTAATGCCCGAAAACGTCCGAGAGCTTCTTTTGGCACGTTTGTCCCCCATAGGGCAGCCCATTCAAATGAATAAACTGCCATATTCTGTTGCGGAAAAAGCACAGAAAAACATGGGTGACAAATGTGACACAGCACTGTGAATGGGACCTTGAATGTGGCATGCATTCCTGCAATATTGCACTCTCTGCTGTGGAGTATAATGGAATGCCCATCTATCTACAGACATGCAGGGAGGCAGGCACTCTTTTATACTCTATGGCATGCCTGTATCCAGAGGTGTACCTACAGGGGTCGCAACTGAGACCTGGCCCCATGCTTCAGGGAGCCCATGTGGTCAATTGTACGCCTGGATAGGAGGAGAGGCAGGGCAGCTTCGACCGCAGGAATTCAGTGGTTACAGGAGGAAAATCGAGAGATCATTTCCTCTATATGCAGCTTCCCCCTTATCTCCTCCTATCCAGCTTCTTTCTGCTTTGTCATTTAGCGGCCCTTTCATTTTCTCAACAGACAGTTAGTGATCAGTACCAATCACTGACTCTATCTATTCATAACTGAAACACAGTAAACTGTGTTTACTATGCTTCAGTTTATGAATGGGCAGGGAAATCTGTACAGACCTATTCCTGTCCATTCATTCTGTGCAGCTGAGGATGCAGAGAATGAGATTGAGGGCTGTCTCCTTAATCTCATTTCTCTGTCCCAAAGGTGGAACATCAGAGGTCTGTTTAGACCCCTGATATCTCACCAAAGCCAAAGAGCTCCTAAAAACAAAATTGTAAAAAATAATTTTAAAAAATTTAAAAATGGTAAAAAGAATAATAAATAAAATAAAACAACAACAATAAAGAAAACTACTGACACCAGTGGCGGAACTACCAAGGTCGCAAAGGTCACACTTGTGATTGGGCCCTTGCGCCCCCCCCTTAGCTATTTCTCTAATGATTGAATTAATTTTTTTCCCTAATTATTTTATTATCACATTAAAAATGCTCCAAATGAAAAAAAAAAAAAACTTTTATTTTGATTATAAGTAGGTCCACCAATGCTTTGTTCTATTATTGTAAGTTTAGTGTTGTTATAAATTGGACAAATCAAAGAACAATGTAGACATTTTTATCTACTACACTAGTTGTTTTAAAAAAATACTTTTCAAAGTAGAAAACAAAACAGTTTATATATATATATATATATATATATATATATTTATTTATATTCTATCCCTGGCCATGCGGGATTTCCTGCATGGTAGGGGTTGGGGAAAGACCTGGAAACCTACCCTGTACAATAATTGCTAAGAGAATTCATGGAAGAAGTCGCTTGCGAGTGATGGTCCATGCAATTGCCAAGGGTCGGATACAACTGAATGGATAGATAGATATTCTATGGATTTAAAAGACAATAAAATATTTTTTTGCAAGACAATATAATCAAAAGAAAGTGTTGTTTGTGCTAAAAACTGTATTGTTTTGTTAAATTCTATGCAGCCATCCAATCAACCTATGGATATAAATTTGACCCTTTGTCTCTTTTAAATAGTGCTTATGTAGTGTGCAAAAATGCCTATAAAAATGTGATATCAGCACCAATATAACCACACATACATACATAGTATACATCTTCTTTATAAAATGCATTAGACTATTGGTGGTTTATGTGGATCCTCTGAGATCTATGCAAAGCAGAATGGGCCCCAGGTCAGTAAAGATGCAGATACATATGTATGTCAGTAAGAAGATATGAACCAGGCTGGGCTGCAGGCAAATATCCCCTCTTCCTTTGTGTCCCTATCTGATAAATAGGTCTGAATGTGCAGTTTATAAGCATGATGTCCTTTTCCTCAGGAGACTTTATATAGTCATCATACAGGGTTTTTTAGTCTGGAGACTAAAGCTTGCCATAGGTGGATCAAAATTTGACCAGTTCAGCAAGGACCGGACAAATTTCAATTAGTGTGAGACCTTCCCTTAGATTGATGACTGTCAAATGAACAAGCCGGAAAACTTTTGATGATCAACTGCTGCAGTCAATTGGCTGCAGCTGCTAATTAGTGTATTCTGACAGCGCCGGGCCCCACTGTCAGAATACAATATCCCAGTTGGGTAGGAGGGGTTGATGGATTCCTCCATCCAACCCGTTTGTGTAGTTGGAGGAACTGTCTACGGTCAGCTTTAGTTAACAATTTCTAACACAATAGTTTGGATTGTCTTGGGTATATACAGGTAGTGCTGCAAAAACAAATAGCAAATAGTATTTCTCTGTTGAATATTTTTACTTTCTCTCTCTTTTTTTTTTTTTTTTTTTACAGCATAGGTACATGGATATAAAGTCAATACAGAACTGAAAGGCAAAATGAAGCAAGATTCACTGACATCAGTAGCCCAACTGAGCGAACAGTGCCAGAACCTACCGTGTGAACTTACGTGGTGCCGCCATGCAGATTTTACTAAAGATTCAAAATAAAAAAACTATACAACTAACAAATAAAAATGGTCTTTGTGTATGAATTCTAATGGTTGCCAGTAGCCAAAAGCCCATTGAAGAGTACAAGTTTTTTTCTTATTTTTCACCATTTTTATTTTATATGATACCAATCAAGGTTTACGCTGGGCAAATAACCTTTCAGTTTTTGCCTGCATAGAATGAATAAATACAAATTATTTGTAGGTGATATCGCATGTATGAAACTGAAATATAACAGATGAAGACTTCAAGGGTTATTGGGGAACTGTCCAACTTCTTCTGTATGGTTCTCAGTGGTCTGAGAATTTAAATTGAAGAAGGCCCAGACTCTTCTCTATCTGATAAAAGCTATGCTTCCTCACATCATTATGCAGCTAAGGACTGGGAAATGTTTTAGGGCCCCTTTCTCCAGGATAACATGGTGTAAGCAGAAGTTGTTACTATACTCTTAAGTACCGAAGTGCTGCAATCTTTATTTCTGGAATTAAAGTATAACTAAAAGCAAACATTTTTTGTGTCAGATAGAAGGGAGCTCCTTCTGCTGCCAGTCAAACTCCTGCAAGGAGGGAGCATGGGCATGGCTTACCAGCGCTGTGTGTATCTATGCATGCACACCGCTCGGCTTGGGAGCGCATACACATGGGTGCCTTCTTAGCATCCGGCTTGCTGGGGAGGCACCCAGAGGAGGAGCAGGAGGATCAGACAGTGCCAGTAGGGAATTGCCAAAGAGGAGGTAAGGGACCTTTTAAATAAAACCTTAAAATAAAAGCCACAATATTGCACAGAGCAGGTAAGTATAACCTCTTTTTTTTTTTTTTTAATTCCAAAAGGTATTTATTGAAGTAAAAGGCATATCAGGTCATATACAGATACGGAGCACAGTCCGCGTATATACATCTGGCCTATTCTCCCGTAACGCAGACGGGTTATCAGATATTCATTTGAAGTGTGAATCGTTCTGAAGCAAAATAACACATTATAACAGGTGAACGATATAAACCAGTAAAGTATTGATTATAAATGGTAGTCTAGAAAATTAGGATGGATGCTGATCTATTGAGTAGGGAGTGCTCACATAATAGGACAATGAAGCATAGGACAACGATATCATCTAAAGGCGTGCATATCGTATGTGTCCGTATCCAAAAAATGTAGGTTTTTTTTTTTATAAAGGACATGCACACCTATATGCGAGAGGACACTCCATCCCTTATAAGAGATATAGTCAGTTGGGTAAGAAAAAGGTGTGAAGGAAAGAAGGAAAAGAAAGGAGAAGGGAGCATCAGATGAAAAGATAGGAAAGATAATGTCATAGAGGGGAGGGAGAGAAGGAAAAAAAAAAAGGGGGGGGGGTCAATTATTAAGTAGTTACTGTTAAACCAATCATATCGTGGTACATTAGTCAAACTAACGTATATTATTCCTTTGATTTAAGATACAGTATGGTTAGGCTCAATCCATGGAGCAATTCTGGGGGTGAGAGCTTTAAAGGTTGTCTCTTTTTTTTACTTTAACAAAAAAAATTATAGCCTTTAATATCACTTTAAGTGTGGGCCCTGACATGTCCAGAAGGCTGAAAAAAAGTTAGTTTTTGAAAATTTGCTTTTTATTAGTTATTGAGATGGTAATAATGCAACATATCTAACGAGCAGGGCCCTCTGTTTCCTCTTGTACCAAATTGTATCGTAACTGTAATGTCTGCCTTCATTTTGTAAAGTGCTGCGCAAACTGTTGGCGCTATATAAATCCTGTATAATAATAATATATTTCTCTGCAGCTCCTTCCCTGTTTGGTCAGGTGACAAAATGGAAAGTGATGGGAGCACTCACAATCGGCCACCAACAAAAGAAGGCATTCTAATGTCCTCCAATGGAAGGGGCACACAATACTGACCACCAACCTAAAAGGACCACTTTTACCATTGACCACTAATGTAGGATACACTTCTCCACTGACAATCAGTGAAAAGGTGCACTTCACCTATGACTGCCTATGTAAGGAATATAAGGTGATACCACACTGAACACTATGTGAACATACTGCAAAAATACCACTGAATTTCATAAGCTGTGCTGTACATTACATACTCCTGACCTAAGGGTTTGTTATCTCAGCGGTTGCTGATTGCTAACTAGTACCCAACCTAGTTAATCAAGTTCTTACTTAAAGAGTAACTCTACTTTTGTTGAGAAGAATGCAAGCCCTATTGGGTAACAGTGTACTCTCCAGCACTCCGGGAATCAATTGCCAAAGGAAGGCCAGGGGAACCAAGGCAAAAGGTGGCCTATGGATAGCGTTTTGGAGATGCAGCCCTCCTCAGATAGGGAAATCAACAACTTAAAAAGAGCAAACAGGTGGCGCAAACACCTACTGCATTATCCAAGGTTTATTGAAAAGTAAAAAAGACAAAAACATACAGACATAGCATGTGTGCAAAGCTTTGTATGATAATAAGAGATGGCCACAACAATGGGCAGGGTGTTCCGACTGTCAGTGTGGTTGGCTCTCTGAAGCGTTTCAGGGACGAATCCCTTTCCTCAGAGCTAAGCTAAGCTTCCATCATTAGCTCTGAGGAAAGGGATTCATCCCCAAAACGTGTCAGCAAGCCGACCACACTGACAGTAGGAACACCCTGCCCATTGTAGTGGCCATCTCTATTATCATACAAAGCTTTACACACATGATATGTCTGTGAGTATGTTTTCGTCTTTTTTACTTTTCAATAAAACTTGGATAATGCACTAGGTGTTTGCGCCACCTGTATGCTCCAATCCCTATTGGGTGACCAATGTACATCTCAAGGATTTTATCAAACTTTGTGGCAGATTCCTGCCTTGCCCTTTACCATGAAGTTTTCTCTGTTTTTGTTTCACCATGTCCTCTGCAGACTGATTCTGAATGGGAGGGGCTGACTCATTATAATCAGCTGGTGTACTCTCAGTATTTTAATGAGAAAAGCTGCAGTATCTACATCCCTGAAGAATCATTTAACCCTTGGGGAGTACCTAACCCAAACTGAAATCCCTTGTGCAGGGGGTGTTTAAAAATTTTACTTATATCTTAGTGAAAACATCTGGGAAATTTAGTGAACCAATCAAATAAACAGGAATATGAATTTCTGGGACCCTTCTCTACACCAGCAGTGTATAGAACACAATCAGGTTGCCATATTACATTGAATTTTTCATAAGATTACAGCATCAGATTGAAAAAGAAAGGTAATTTTAATAAGATAACATTACAACATGGCTTGTGTTGCAATTCCACAGTATATGCTTCATTATTTTTTGCATTTTCTCTATTTTTTTCCACAAATGTTGAAGTTAAGGAAGGCAAAGGCATAGAGTTAGCTTAATGTCTATATTTTGTGCATAGGAAGGCATGCGGTTTCTTTTTTTATTTTTGTTCCAACGTTCACTGTGGTATGATATACTGTACGTTCCTTGGGATTTCTCTTTCCAGTGCGCCCAGGGTTGCACAAAATTTTTTACAATCAAAGCAATGCACCTGACTTAAAACATTCAGATTAAAAAATGAGGTGTCGCGCAGATATTATTATTACAGGTACTTATATTATTATTATTATACAGTATTTATAAAGCACCGATGATTCGCTCAGCGCTGTACATTACAAAGGGGGACAGAACATGTGACAGAACAATACCAATACAATGCAAAACATGAGGGGATTGAGGGCCCTGCTCTTTCGAGTTTACAATCTTATATAGCGCTGTCAATTTACGTAGTGCTTTACGTACAGTTCAGCTCATATATATTTAGGCACAATTTTAGTTTTTTTTTCAGGTATTTACCAACACATATTCAAACTATAGTTATATCATGGATATGGGCTGAAAGTGCACACTCTCAGGTTTAATTTGAAGGTATGTACATCCAAATTGGAGGAAGGGTGTAGGAATTACAGCTCTTAAGAGTAGCCATCCAACCTTTTTCAAGGGATTCCAGAGAAGGGATACTGTACAATAACCTTGCCAGCATAAGAACAGACATCTAGGATTACTCCTACACAGGGGCGGACTGACCATTTGGAAACTCGGGCGCTGCCCGAGGGCCCGGGGTCAGTAGGGGGCCCCATGAGATGTTCCTGGTACCTTTTTCATAGGCTTTTTTGAGTTTGGGCCCCATGATCCCCTATTGCCCGGGGGTTCCATGAGTTGTCAGTCCGCCCCTGCTCCCACATAAGGTCAAAAGAAGCGTTACTGCGTAGCATCCAGCCAAGGCTTTGGCTATAGACAGGGCTGCTGATAAGACAGTTCAGCCGGTCTTGTTGTACTAGACCTGGGCCCCATCAGCTCAACAGGGGTGTTTGGGGCAGCTTTATAATTCTTTTCTGCCAAATACAAAGATAGGACTCTCCTTTAAGAATCTTTCACCCAAGCTTTTCCAATTAGGGCCACCTGCCAGTTTTTCATGCTTACCTTAATTGAAAGCTCCATGTGGGTCTACAGGAGTCTGGATGTAAATGGAATTCTTGCCATTTACATCCGCCTACCTCCATGTCCATTCAGGTCCAGAAAAAAAGTTTTTTTTCAAGGCAGGGTCAGGGGAGGGGCCAGGGGTGGGATCAAGGGTGGAGTCAAAGGGGGCCCTATCAGGTAGACTGTACAGGATTTCTATCAGTGACCCTGACTATAGATACCCTTTAACATGTGATCTGCATTCATCTCTTGGGTCGGCTGCTGAAAGTATTCAGCATTCGTTGTCGTTTCCAGTATGTGCTGAATATCTTCACCCATTCAAGACAAGAACGCAGATAAGCAACTGTCATTTTTACTTCCTCCATACTTATCCTGGGCCAGTGACTCAGTATCTGGGGGGTTTCCAAGAAGTCATCTGTTCTTCTTAGAAATTCTTTCACTTTCATTTTGTGTTCATCATGGCGTCTGCTGCTATAAGAGAGGAGCTGACCTGTGCTATCTGCCTGGACATTTACACGGATCCCGTATCACTGAGATGTGGTCACTACTTCTGCCATGACTGTATAGTAACTGCACTGGACACCCAGGAAGGGGGTATATATTATACCTGTCCTGAATGCAGAGGAAAGTACCCAAAGAGGCCTCGTCTGATCAAGAACAGGAAGCTACGTAATATAGTGGAATACGTCCGAACTACGCAGAGAGAACAGGAGAAAACCGGGGTATCATGTATGTATTCTGTTCCCATGTTTGTATGCTGAAGTCTCTTGGTCTGAGATCACATGGAAGTCCTTATTACCATCACTGCCAGCAGAGCTCTCACTCTGCCCCTTGGTCTCAGATCAGTAGCTTCTACTTATCAAACTCTGTACCTCAAGTAAAAAATGCTGCATGTGTACAGCCCCATCCAGGTGTATTGTAACAACAATACAGTAATTACAGCAGCCAGGGCGCAAAAAAAACACGTCTGAACCACTTGTTTTTACCGTGCCCCCTCATCCCCAGATACCCATGTGTAGGAGCCCTTAAAGCATATCTATGATCAAAATTTAAAATCATATATTCATTTCCATATTGTGTTTCAATTATTTCTAGCCTATTCCCATTCATCTAAATAACCTTGAAGGTTTCAATTCACTTTGTAAAGATCCCCAGACATTTCCCTGCTTGAATTCTGTGACATAAATTCGCTATGCCCTATTGATAGTCACTGTTGTGTCACACATTTCACAGAGCCTGCCTTCTGAACTACAGAGGTTCTCAGAGGAGGAGTTTCAGGAGGCGGAGTCAGTACAGGAATCACAGCTTGCAGGCAGCAAGGTACCATGGGATATGTAGTCCTTAGAAATGGCGAGCATGCAGCAGAGGAGCAGCTGGAAAGCATGCAGGGAATCTGAGAAATTGTGGAAAGAGATGGCCAGCAGACAGGCAGGACTCATGACATGAAAGCAGAATTTTTTTTAAGTAAGCTTATATTGGATTGTCAAAAATAACTATTGATTGTATTGCTATCACAGTACTGATGTTAAAAAAAGGAAAGTCTGTGCTGTGACCATAGAATTCCTTTAAGCTTAGGGGGTGGGACTTAAGTTTGGTGTTAAGGACAAAGTGAACCTGTGCTTTCCCCATTCCTCTCTACCCTGCTTTTGGAGTATTACCAGTCATAATATACTAGGCACCTAGACATATTAGGAGACAATTATCAAACAAATTGGCAACACAATTAGATGGAAACCAGGCTACCTCCTGATAAAATGCCTATGTAACAGTTTATCTATAACTACCACTTCCTCAAATATAATAAGTGACAAATTCAGAAAATCAATATACAACAAAACTTAAATCCCCATAGCACAAATAAAACCTTCACCCTTGAAGATATGAAATAACAATATAGAAATGTGCCAAAATTATACAAACTAATACTTATACAGTCCGCCCCATAGAACAACTCTATATCAATATTCAAAAAAAAATAAAATTAAAAAAAGTCCAAAAAAAAGTCCAACCAATTAAATATAAATCCAAAAAATTCAAAAATAAAATAAAACAGCCCTTGACGCATTTCTTCATCGACTTAATCATAAGGGATCCCTTATGATTAAGTCGATGATGAAACGCGTCAAGGGCTGTGACGTCAAGACGCATACAGGAACCGGAAGTCGACCGGTGGCCATTTTGCAAAAGGGAAAAAGAGGATAAGGACTGTGTGTTGGTCCCTGGATGTTCCCTGGATAGTAGCCTGGCGGTTTTCACGGTATCTAAAAGCGGTTTTGAATCATTTCAAATGTGAGCAGTTTTAATAAAGTGTTTTTCTGTACATTACTTTGGCGGTATTATACTATTTGTCCCTCATATGCTTTTTGTCTATATGGTGCCAATGATATGGAGATATGGAAAATCCTGCTGGAATAGTGCACTGAATATAGTGGAATCTGGGGAGCACTTTAGGAGGATCCCATCCATAGGATACTATTAAATATTGAAAGCAGGTTTATTGAGGAGTGTTGGTAAGGGTATATATTCCTTACTACAATAGAAGTGGCACAGTGTGGATTTGTTTTGGAGCACTGGAAGAGTGATTCACAGTACACAGTGTTTTGCACTAATTTTTCTTTTTTAATTATGTTTGTTCACTTGATTCACTTTTTACACTAATTAGCAAAAGAAAAAAATGATATTCTTATTTGGATAATCACCAGAGTGTTGTCACGAATATTTCATTTATTTTATTTTTGAATTTTTTGGATTTATATTTATTTGGTTGGACTTTTTTTTGGACTTTTTTTAATTTTATTTTTTTTTAATATTGATATAGAGTTGTTCTATGGGGCGGACTGTATAAGTATTAGTTTGTATAATTTTGGCACATTTCTATATTGTTATGCAACAGTTTAGCTGTGTTTTTGCAACCCCTGTGCTTGAAATCCTGGGCAGCAAATTGTGACAGATTTACAAATGTCTGACACAGATTTATCATTGTTGATAAGACAGAATTTCACTTTAAACAGACACACACAAAGTGGTCAGGTGAGGTTTCATTCTGTGGCAGTGCTCCTTTAGAGCAGCAGGTCTCTGGATGGCCAACAGCAACAGCCATGCTAGCCCAGTGCACCTCCCGCCATCTTCCTGAAACAGGAATAAGTATCTGAAACAGATTTATCATTGTTGATATGACAGAGTTTCCTTTAAACAGACACACACAATGTGGTCAGGTGAGGTTTCATTCTGTGGCAGTGCTCCTTTAGGTTGGCCAACAGCAACGGCCATGCTAGCCCAGTGCACCTCCCACCATCTTCTTGAATTATGGAGGAATTCTGCCATCTTGGCTATTCAAGTACTCCCGGCCTGAGGTCTGCTCCCAAGAACACTTGGTATTTTTGCTAATGAACGATTTTCAACACAGTCGGCTTTTTTGGATGCTTTACTAAAAAAAAAGAGTGGTACAAAGCTGTTCTGGCATACAAAACTGTTCCAATACTATTTTAAAATTTTTTCCGTTATCAGCTCCACCACCACTGACAACAGTCATCCGCCCCTTCAGAGGGAAGCACTCCCCTTCTCAAATCAACCCTAACTTCACCTGCAGCTCCTCTACATCTTTCTCCAGCACCACCTCTATAGATTCCTGCAACTTTCACAACTGTGGGGTATTTGAGGCTGAGGACACGCTTGATCACACTGATCACAACTACACTTGGGAAAGTATTAGGGAAGCTGTCCACTGTTCCACCAGCCCAGAATGACTAGGAACAAGGAGAGCCCAGGGGGTCTGTTACTATTGATCCAACCCCTGACCCCTTGCCAACCAAAATTTCTTCCTAGGCTCCGTCTGTCACGGATCCACGGTCGCCGCCACCAACATGCGACAATCGCACGACCGTGACTAACAGTAATACATCACGCCCACGGCATCAGACACCAGACCTTCTCACCAAACTCGTGACCGAAGGACCGGCCTATCTAAAACCGTGGTGTGACGCGCGTAACAAGGCCCCACCCAGCCGCACCCTGCACAGCGATTGTCCACCTAATGGGCTACAATCGGTGCCGCCTGCAGCCTGAATGCGCTTGTTACTGGGTCAGGTTAATTACACCACTAGCCCTTCACATTGCCACCACCGTCTTGAAATGTACAGAGAAGACGGACTCTGTCAGAAATACACTATAATGATTGAAAAGTCACCTGTCCAATATGGTCAATTGGGCAGGGAGTAAACAAACACAGTAGCCTCTCTTCAAAAGGCAGGAATTCGTGAATTGCAGGTAAGCACTGAAAAACAGTTTAATACTTTCAGAAAGAAAGATTTATTACTAAAAGAGTCAAACAGGTGCAATAAAATATTTACAAAGAGATGTCACAAATATATATATATATGTATATAAAGACACAGCAGCAAGATAATAGGAAAGAGATTACGGGGTTAAGTTACGTGCCTTGCCTTGGTTTTGCAGATTCAAGTTGCAGAGCAGGGTGATTCTTTGATCTCCTTTTGTTACGATGTTCACTGGGAGATGTGTGTGTATCTTAAACTAGCTTTTCTCTTCTTAAAAGTCCCTCTCAAAGGGGAGGGGGGCTCTTACTACAAGTTTTGGGAGTGGTCAGTGGGAAACTCAGTTAAAACTAACAGCTTCATAATCCATGACATGAAACACACAGTTGACCTGAGGAATGTTCAATTCTCTTTTAAGTCCTGGAGAGAAGCTATTATCTGTTTTATGATGTGGGGGCTTACACAGTTTTGGGGTCAGTGCTTCCCAATTCTCTTAGAAATGCTGCCTTATCAGACGTAGGTGAGAAAGGTTACATGTTTCCCCAGACAACTGGCACCCAACCAGGGATGTCTTAACCTGGTTGACCCACACCATCTGTCAGAAGATAACGTTTGCCTCTCAGGACTGCAGGGGGGGGTAGGAAATGAGGCTGAGGAATGAGAAATATCTTGAATAAAAAGAGAAAAAATGTAAAAGGAGAACTCAGCTCCAACTCTGATGAGTTAGTTTGCTACACTGTCCTCCTCCCAAGGTATGGCTAGATATTTTGGTTTCTCAGGATCTGGAAGGGTTTCAAACAGATACATATGACACTTCCCACACTGTGGCTACAGTGGTACCTGCGATTCCCTAACATCATGATGGCACAAAGGCAGTCCTCTGTTGTGCAGGAACCTCAGCCCACTGTCCACTGTAGTTCCCCCACCATACAGGGCCAAACCTCATCCTAAGTAGCTCTTTTCCAAGGTAGCAGAAACCTGCTTTCCACTTTAACCACATGACCTGACAAATTGCTGCGTTCTTTCCACTGCCCCTTTGATTCCGCCTTTCAATCAAGCCCCAACTAGCAAAGCTGATATATTCTCCTTTGGTGGCAACATATCCTACCCTGTCAACTACGCCAAGTGTAAGCAGTTCCTGGCTGGCCACCAATAACTGTCATGCCAGGCCAGGGCACCACCCATTCCCTTCCTGAAACATGATCGAGATGGGGTACCAAACACCTGAATTATGGAGGAATTCCTTCATCTTGGCTACTCACATAATCCTGGTCTGAGGCCTACTCCAAAGAATACTTGGCATTTTTGTTAATCAACGATTGTCCATACGGTCAGCCATTTTAGATGCTTAACTAAAATAATATAAGAGTGGTTAAAGTGGTACAAAGCAGTTCCTGTGTACAAAACCATTCCAATTCTTTTTCCTTCTACCTCTCCCCACAAACTCTGGCAACTCTAGTATGAACACGGTGGGTACAGCACAACCTTCGCAGATTCAGTCCCAAAAATAATTGTCCATAGCTCAGACCCACTTCTCTCAGGAGCAGCCTGGGGCCTATCAGGGTATTTCTCTAAACCCTTGTAGCCTCACATGTTGCTATTGCCAGGTCACTATCTCCCCTTCAGACCCTTCTCCCTTCCTGCAGGGGCAATATATATGCCAAACGTTGACTCAACCCCCCAACACGTCTCCTGGGCAGGGCTTACACTTAAAGGGCCTTTATCCCCTGAATACACTGATCAGGGGCTTGAGCTGCCGACCGACAAAAGTTTTCCAACAAACCATAGATTTTTTTAAAAAATGTAAAGTGTAAGTTCACCTTTGCACAAAAAAAGGATAACTAACTAACACACTGCAACCTCCCCACCCCCCTGGTTCCCGCTACATACTTTGGTGGATTAGCTTTCATTGCCCGTGCAGCCAGTGCGCTGGTCCAGGGATTTGAAATGTGCCATTTTCTTCCCCTTCTTTTCTTAAGGATGTTGGGACGAATGAGAGTGATTCCAATTGGTCAAAGCAGTCACGTGCCAGCCCTGACCAATCAGAATCCCAAACTCTGTCCTGAGTGGGGCTTACACATAAAGTGCCTTTACCCTCTGCCTGCAAGAATTTAAGAAGTGAAGCATCATTACACACTCCATGAAACAGTAAGAAGAACTGTAGCAGCATACCTTACTGTGCTGTGTTCAGGCAAAGCATGCACATTATGGGCAGTGCACAGTGAAACATGGGACATGTAGTCCCACAGATTTCAATCTCTGACATGCTCAAGGTATAATCCCTGAGTGGATATTCAGGGAAACTGAAGAGAAGGACTAAAGAAAGAGGAAATCAAAAAAGGAAGTTTTTGGGGAACCTCAAAGGAAAATAACACTATACTATGTACTAGTTGGGTGGATCTTAATGTAATCTTAATGTAATGTAAGAGAAATGTTACACAAAGGTTTAATGTTCTCTAAGGAGTAACCTTGTAGTAAATCTGTCTCCAAATCTGTTTCACCGTTTCTGTTTAGGATGAGCTAAGGCATGTTTGGATCCTAGTTCAAAACCACCAGGAAAATATTCCCAGAGAGAAATCACATCTAGTGCATCACTATATACGCCTAGCTCAACCAAATTCTAAAACATAATGGAGACCATCACAAAGCAACATTACAGCAGACACAATGTTGAGAGCTCACCCCAAGCTGCACAGGGCTGCCCAGAATAATAGGAGTGAATGAGGCAATGATTACCAGATAGAGGTTAGAAGCCAACTATCATCCCATCAATTGCAAGGCCTGTCCTCCTCTCCCACGGCACAGTTTTTCCTGAAGAAGCAGGTCTTAATTCCTACATAACGTGTTGAGACATTGTCTGCGAATTTAGCCACGCTCAACAAACCATATGCTCATCTATTGTAAGGACTTTTGCCCGGTTTTAATACGTTGGTGATAACCACTATGAGATATTTATAATTGTCTATATTTAGCTGTATTAGGGTGGCACAGTTCTGCAGAGGATTTCTCTTAACCTTTCCCCATGATTGTTTTTAACAAGAATTTGAGTGTTTTTTTAATCTTTTGAATTGATAAACTTTATAGGGGGTTACCACATTTTTTACAATATGTTGCGTTAAAGCGCAGCTCCAGTCCCCCTAAAAATGTTTTGTTAAAAACAGATCCACAATGACCTTACAAATAGCATTAACAATTGGAATAACTCAATATTAAAAGCATTGTAATTACTTAGAAAATCGTAAACATTTACCAGGATCTCAGAAGCAGGCAGGCGCCATGATGGCTGTGGGCATCTGAAGCCCGCAGGTATTTATTTCCTGGAATCGTGCTGCTAGCTATCCCAGCATGCACCACTCGTTCTCACACATGCGCAGTACAGACACTGCTCAGCGCAACGTGTGCAGTACAGGTTGCCATAACAATGGTGGGGACGGATGAAGTTCCCGCCCCCCGTCAGGCAACCTGTACAGCACTGCACTGCAAGGAAGGGAATATATCATGAACTCCGGTAAAATGGCGCAAAACACCTCCCATTTGCAAGTCCCGCGATTACAGGAAACCAAAGGACTCCTGAGATACAGGAAATGACATCCCAGGAGACCTTTGCAAATCGCCTTACAACGTCATCGCCTAGGTGGTCGGGACCGGAACTGCAGGCTTGCAGTGGATTAACCATTAGCCGCCCGGCCTATAGCCATTTGGCGGCCGCAAAAATGCTTCAGCTTTCCGGGTGCACGCCATTTGGCGTGCTCCCGCACATGCGCAGTTTGCGCGGTTGCAGAGCCGCGCAGTGGCGCGATCTGTCACCGTCCGTGTACCTCGGACACGGCCGATGACAGATCTGAGTACCGGCCCCCGTTGCCGGTACCATGTGACCTGCTGTGACCAATCACAGCAGGTCACATGACAGTTGTATACAATGGATGGCTTCATTCATGCCATCCATTGTATACTAGTGCCTAGCTGTGAATGGTCACAGCAGGTCACATGCACATGTCATGTGATTAGCTGTGGCCAAATCACAGCTAAGCACAAAAAAAAAAAAAAAAAAACCTGAATGAGTCGATTTCATTCAGGTAAATGCTTGCTTATAGCAAAGTAATTCTTTGCTATAAGCAAATTGTGTAAAAAAAAAAAAAAAAAATACTGATCACTTCCCCAAAATAGTACAATGTTACTATGGTAACATTTACTACTTTGGTCATAGTAAAATATGAAAACAAAATCTTAAAAAAAATAAAAAAAAAATGTAATAAAAAAAATAAAAAAAAAATATATATATATTTTTTTCATACTGTCACCAGTCAGTGTCCCTGTTCACCGCCATGCCAGTTATATGATGATGCTGTACTGCACTGGTGACAGTATGTAAAAAAAATAGTGAAAATCCTTTTTTTAATTTTTTCATTTTCCGAAAAATTATGACAAAAAAAATACAACTTCAAAAAACTCGCCATTCCTCTTATGAAGTACGTCGGACTGTCTACTCTGCAAAAAGGGGTCATTTGGGGGGTATCTGTACTGTTCTGACATTCTTGGACCTCAAGAAATTAGATTGGCTGTCAGTACTTCAGGATTGATCAATTTTCAGATCTATACCATAGTTTGTGAACTCTATAACTTTCCTACAAACTAAAAAATACATCCTAATTTGGGTTATTTTCACCAAAGACATGTAGCAGAATACATCTTGGCCTAAATTTATGAAGAACTATTATTTATTTGTAAACTTTTATAACAGAAACAAAGAAAAACGTGTTTTTCTTTTTAAATTTTTGGTCTTTTTTTGTTAATTTAGCAAAAAATAAAAACCCCAGCAGTGATTAAATACCACCAAAAGAAAGCTCTAGTTGTGTGAAGAAAATGATAACATTTTAGTTTGGGTACAATGTTGTATGACCGCGCAATTGTCATTCAAAGTGTGAGAGCGCTGAAACGTGAAAAATGGCCTGGGCAGGAAGGTGTAAAATTGCCCGGTATTGAAATAGTAAAAGGTATGTATAATGAAGAAAACAAATATTCAACTTGTGCTTTATTTCACAGGGACTACATAATAAGATAAAGTATTAAAAATGGGTGGAACCCCGCTTTAAGTGTGTATTCCATGAGAACCTCTAAAGTCCTTTTGTAGCCAAACCCATTTTGTTATATGTTACTACTTGGGCGTGGTGCTCCTGCAACATGTCCCAATTAGCCCCTCCCATCAGGAAGCTGCCATTGTGCTTGGCCAATCATAAGCACGTATATGCGTGGGGAATGCCTCGACCACTTTTGACCACGATTGACCAAGTATAATGACAGCTTCCTGATGGGAGATGCTTTAGCCTTACTTTGCTTTAGCAAAATTGTTAAATGTCTCCCACAGTGTATGTAGAGGACAGACTGAGGTTTTGGTAGCTCTCTAGGCAATTTTCAATATCTTCATTAGTTTCTGGTGGTTTATTGGATTTGTATTTCTGGTACACTGTGTTATACCAACATTGTAATCCTGTCCAAATTCGGGAGTGTCCTGAAAAATTCCAAGACAACACATTGTAAGTAAACTGATCTTTCCATCTCCTAGTAAACACTCACCTATTTCATTTAAATTTCATAATGAAGGTTAGAAAGTGATTACAGTGGGTTTCATTTTTACTTTAATCAGAGGGCCAAACAAAAAAACAAACAGATTCCCCAGTCGACACAAGCGAGGTGGATGGAGGAATCCTCCGCATTGTGCCATTGGATTCTGACAGCGGGACTCACTCAGTCTCTGTCCTCTCCTCTCAGGACTGTACACGGAGCCAACTTACTCCATCCATTCTGCCCCATCCTTTCAGGAGCCTGTCATGGGGCCCCCAACTAACCTGCCCCTGGCACCTGCACCCTGCGAAGTGAAACAACAAGAAGCGCACCAACCTTGTGCATTACCTCAGTAACCAAAATTTATTTAGTAAAAGAATGGTACTCACAAACAGCGAATAAACACAGGCATGTAAGTCCTCCAAGGGACTTCAAAGGCAAGAGGCCAGCGCAAATCCCATCATGGGGGTAGGCACTCAGTACAGCTGACGCGTTTCGAAGGTCATGCCTTCTTCCTCAGAGCTTAGCTGTTTTTATTCGCTGTTTGTGAGTACCATTCTTTTACTAAATACATTTTGGTTACTGAGGTAATGCACAAGGTTGGTGCGCTTCTTGTTGTTTCACTTCACAGTTCTGTTCGGGCTTCCCCAGCCTTGGTTTGGAGCTGCACGACCTTGTATACTCCGGTGGTTGCTTTTTTGGAGTTTTGATTTCATCTACTCACCACCGGCCTGGGTCCCGGAGCGCAGGAGAAATCACATTTGGTTACCTGCACCCTGCTCCATATCCATCCGTGCCATGTGTATGATAGTGTTTGGGGCAGAGGACATGGTGGGGTGTCTGTCTGATAGATCATCGAGGAGGAGGATACTTTCTGAACCAGTAAAAGAACCCAGGGTGTAACAATGAGAGAAAGGAGGGAGAGCTATGTGTGACTGGAGAGCTGAGAACTGAAATGTGAGAGCCTGAGGGGAGACCTGTGTCTGTGTGTTTGTGTGGAGGTGCTCTGTATTCTCTTTATGTAGTAGGGGGGCCAGGGGCGGACTGACAACTCATGGGGCCAACGGGCAATAGGAGATCATGGGGCAATCTGTGTCCCTGCCCACACTCAAGCCACACTCACACAAAGCCCCACCTACATATTGTAGTGACCGCATTACATGTGTTTGTCACAGAATTTCTCTACACTATGTTCAAAATAAATGTTTATTATAGAAATTAAAGAAAGTTTTACCAAAGACATGTAGCAGAATACATTTTGGCCCAAAATTTATGAAGACATTTTATTTTTTTAATTTTTTATTGGATATATTTTATAGCAGAAAGTAGAAATATATATTTTTTTCAAAAGTTTCAGTAAACAGTTAATAGAGTCCACCTGTGTGTAATTTAATCTCAGTATAAGTACAGCTGTTCTGTGAAGCCCTCAGAGTTTTTTTTAGAGAATATTAGTGAACAAACAGTATCATGAAGGACAAGGAACACACCAGATAGGTCAGGGATAAAATTGTGGAGAACTTGAAAGCAGGGTTAGGTTATAAAAAAAAAAATCCCAAGCTTTGAACATCTCATGGAGCACTGTTCAATCCATCATCCGAAAATGAAAAGAGTAAGGCACAACTGCAAACCTACCAAGACATGGCCATCCACCTAAACTTACAGGAGAGCATTCATCAGAGAAGCAGCCAAGAGGCCCATGGTAACTCTGGAGGAGCTGCAGAGATCCACAGCTCAGGTGGGAGAATCTGTCCACAGGACAACTATTAGTCGTGCATTCTACATGTATGGCTGTTATGGAAGAGTGGCAAGAAGAAAGCCATTGTTGAAAGAAAGCCATAAGAAGTCCCATTTGCAGTTTGCGAGAAGCCATATGGGGGGCACAGCAAACATGTGGAAGAAGGTGCTCTGGTCAGATAGGGCAGAATGGAACCTTTTGGCCTAAAATCAAAATGCTATGTGTGGTGGAAAACTAACAATGCACATCACCCTGAACACACCATCCCCACTGTGAAACATGGTGGTGGCAGCATCATGTTCAGCAGGGACAGGGAAGCTGGTCAGAGTTGATGGGAAGATGGATGGAGCCAAATACAGGGCAACCTTAGAAGATAACCTGTTAGAGTTTGCAAAAGACTTGAGACTGGGACGGAGGTTCACCTTCCAGAAGGACAATGACCCCAAACATACAGCCAGAGCTACAATGGAATGGTTTAGATCAAAGCATATTCATGTGTTAGAATGGCCCAGTCAAAGTCCAGACCTAAATCCAATGGAGAATCTGTGGCAAGACTTGAAAACTGCTGTTCCATCCAATCTGACAGAGCTTGAGCTATTCTGCAAAGAAGAATGGGCAGAAATGACCCTCTCTAGATGTGCAAAGCTAGAAGAAACATCCCAAAAAGACTTGCAGCTGAAAGGTGGTCCTACAACGTATTGACTCAGGGGGGGTTGAATACAAATGCCGCCATGCTTTTCACAGATTTATTTGTAAAAAATTTTAAAAACCATTTATCATTTTCCTTTCACTTCGCAATTATGTGCCACTTTGTGTTGGTCTGTCACATAAAATCACAATAAAATACATTTACGTTTTTGGTTGTAACATGACAAACATAACATAACAAAATGGGGAAAATTTCAAGATGTATGAATGCTTTTTCAAGGCACTGTATATAACACTGATGTCTGTACACTGACTGCTATTCCCTATATATAACACTGATGTCTGTACACTGACTTCTATTCCCTATATAAAACACTGAGTGTACAGATGTCAGTGATATACAGTTGTGTTCAAAATAATAGCAGTCAGACCTCACTAACCTGATCAATCACTCTTTTTGGTAGAAATGATATTTCTACATGGCAAATAATTTACTAGCAGGTGTAGTAGAGTAACAGAAATCCAACAGACCCAACAGTCATGACATGCATGCTGCTGATTCTGTGTAATTGAATCACTAATTGAAAGGGGCATGTTCAAAATAATAGCAGTGTGGAGTTCTATTAGTCAGGTCATTCATTCTTTGAAAAACAGGTGGCAATTATTGCCCTTATTTAAGGAAGGAAGGCAGTAAATGTTGTACATGTTGGTTACAGTGCATTTTTCTCTGAAATTCTGAGGAAAATGGGTCATTCCAGACATTGTTCAGAAGAACAGCGTACCTTGATTAAAAAGTTGATTGGAGAGGGGAAAACATATAAAGAAGTGCAGAAAATGATAGGCTGCTCAGCTAAAATGATCGCAAATGCTTTAAAATGGCAACCGAAACCTGAAAGACGTGGAAGAAAGTGAAAAACTACCATTTGAATGGATAGAAGAATAGCCAAAATGGCAAGGTCTCAGCCAACAATCAGCTCCAGGAAGATCAAAGAAGGTGTAAAGTTCCCTGTGAGTACTGTTACAATTAGAAGACGCCTATGTGAAGCCAAGCTATCTGCAAGAAGCCCCCGCAAAGTCCCACTGTTGAAAAAAAGACGTGCTGAAGAGGTTACAATTTGCCAAAGAGCACTTTTTCTGGCCTAAAGAGAAATGGCGCAACATTTTGTGGACTGATGAAAGTAAGATTGTTCTTTTTGGGTCTAGTGGCCGGAGACAGTTTGTCAGACGACCCCCAAACACTGAATTCAAGATACAGTACACTGTGAAGACAGTGAAGCATGGTGGTGCAAGCATCATGATATGGGGATGTTTCTCATACTACGGTGTTGGGCCTATTTATCACATACCAGGGATCATGGATCAGTTTGAACACATCAGAATACTTGAAGAGGTCATGCTGCCTTATGCTGAAGAGGAAATGCCCTTGAAATGGGTGTTCCATCAAGACAACGACCCCAAAGACACCAGTAAACATGCAACATCTTAGTTCCAGACCAACAAGATTGACGTTATGGAGTGGCCAGCCCAATCCTCGGATCTTAATCCGATAGAATACTTGTGGGGTGACATCAAAAATGCAGTTTCTGAGGCAAAACCAAGAAATAGAGAAGAACTGTGGAATGTAGTCCAATCATCCTGGGCTGGAATACCTGATCACAGGGGCCAGAAGTTGGGTGACTCCATGCAACACAGATGTACAGCAGTTCTCAGAAACAGTGCTTATACAACTAAATATTCATTAAGTGATTCAAAGGAAAGCAAAATCTTCAAACATTTTTCAGTTTACATAGTGAATGTTTGAGTTTGTAAAGAAGAATACAAACACTGCTATTTTTTTGAACAGTCTAATATTCACTTTTCTTCCATTTTTTTAGAGGAACAACACAAATTTGATATATTTTTCTTCATGTTTTGATTTGGAATAGAATGTGTAGTGTTCCCAATGCATTTGTGTGTATGGAAATAAAAGCTATTAGAAGGATTTTGAGCTTTATTCACTTTTTTCAACACACTATTATTTTGAACACAACTGTATATAGGGATCTGGACACCCAGGTGACACCATTAGTGGCATAGGGGTACATCAGTTTCTCACTGTGCAGGATTTGTGATGATGAGGATGAATTCAACAAAGAAGCAGCATGAATGTGTTATTTTTTTCTGTCAGTGTGAGTACCCTGAAAAATCATTGAAAAGAGCAGGAAGATATGAAATCTCTGTTATAAGACAGGAATTGATACATGTTCTTCACAACATGCAGCATAGAGTTTAAAAAGACTAAAACATTGTGGAACGACACCTACCAGTATTGTATGAGGAGGATACATATGCCCAAATTTTATCTGGGGGGGTTAAAACTGTCTCTCAGTGAGCCCTTTCTGTAGGGATATTTCTCTCCCTCAGCTACTTTCCTTTAAGGGCAGGACTCCAATTAAAAGGTAATTAAAGATATGGTGGGGACAGGTTCCTTTGTTGTCCCCATATTGTTAGACACAAAGAGATTGAGTCTACTGTAAATGGCAAAAAATGGAAAAGAAAAATCGTTATTAATTTCAACACTCAGTGCGTTGTCTGATAACATGCAAGGTTTGCTCAGTACCATACAGGGGCGGACTGACAACTCATGGGGCCCTGGGCAATAGGGGATCATGGGGCCCCTGTGTCCTTGCCCAAACTCAAAAAAGCCTATAAAAAAGGTACCAGGGGCATCTCATGGGGCCCCCTACTGACCCCGGGCCCTTGGGCAGTGCCCGAGTTTCCAAATGGTCATATGTGGGTGGACTAGTAGAAGACTGTGGGATTGTCTCCATAATCACATCTATAACAATGAAAAAAATCTCTCCACAAATGTGGCTAAACATTTTATGGGCGTGCATGGGGGTGACCCCACAGTCTTATAAATACAGGGCATAGAAAGAATGGGAGGTGACATCTTCAGACTTCTCTGTAAGTGGGAAGACTTCTGGATATTGCACTTACAGACAAGGATTCCAGGAGGCCTGGACTATGAATGGGATTTACCCACTGTTATGAATAGGCCACTCTGTCCGAGATTTAACAAGTAGGTGCTGGAATATAGATTTTAGTAGAAGAAAAAAAATCGAAAGTCATGCACAACCTGATATTTTCAGATATGTTTTTATTTATTAGTTTGTTTTTTTTTCCTTGCAACTGTCACAGGGTATCTTTCATGCACACAAGACATTTAAAAAACTCTCCTAGAAGCTGTCCTCATGGCAGCAGCGTTTTTGCATAATAAAAGCCTGATGCTTGTAAAAGTATCTAACGCTTTTACAAGCGTTTAGGCACTTCTAAAATCGCATTTCATTGGCCAGAATGATCATTTATTCTGGCCATTGAAATGAATTAACACTCAAGCACTAGACATGCCTAGCATTTAGATGTGTTTAGCTGCGACAAGCATTTTTTTTCAGCCAAAACACTGCTGCTTCTGGACACACTGGCCCTGGATTTTTTTTTTCTGCTAGTAAACGCTACTGCAACTAAAAGCTTCTAAAAGTCTATGTGTGCATGGACACATAGGACTACATAGAGGGCCATTTGGAAGCACTAAAGCACCCCTAAAAGTGGCTGCAAAAACACCCTGTGTGCATGAGGCCTTAATGTGATGCTTTAGAAGGGGAAACATATTAAGTTGTTGATGGCATGTTTTGTTTTTATTTTACCAGTCTCTCATTCCCCCCACACTGAGTGGTTGCTTCTGTGTGACCCTATGTAGTCTCTTACAGCACCGCTCCAAGCGCCCATTCAGCCCCATCCAGTAACCCACTACTCAAGGGTCCTGGCCGGATGTACAAAGTATGACTCAGAGGTGCCGCATCCTGAATCAGTGGATGGAAAATGTTCTCTGCCTAGGCTCTTCCCAGGCCATCTCCTCTGACACATTTGCTCCGCCCACATGCCTCTATGACTAAACCTCGTGGGTGGGGTGGAATTGTCCAGCACACACAAATTTGGTGGGGAAACGCAAACTTGTTGAGAATGATATATAAACAACTGAAAATGCCACACATGAACCAGTGTTGCATGTCACAAATGCTATAAGTTCCCAAGAATGCATATAAAATAGTGGCAATAGAAAAAAGTTAGTTATAATGCTCCAATTCTGTGCCCCAGATTTGGGCTACACTGACTTGTTGAAATGTACCAGCAAAGGGGGGCTGCTTCGGGGTCCCTGAAGGCTGAATCATCTCAAAGGAATATCCTTCGAACAGCCTCTGGCTCTGAGGAAGAAGGGTATTCCTCCGAAACGCGTCAGTCGTTAGGGACCCCGAAGCAGCCCTCCTTTGCTGGTACATTCCTCTGTGCTTTGGAAACTATCCAAATTTGGCCACTAATGTGTGGCTTGAAGAGTGTATTTTAGTTCTGTGTTTGTGAGCACTTTGTGAGCAGTTTTCTGCTGGTATTTTTTATTAAAATCTCTTGTATAATGCACTACGTTGGTGCGCCCTCTTTTTTTTCTGTTGTTTCCACTCGCTCACCTCTATCTGTCTCCTCATAATGAACCCTTTGCTGCATGACCACACCTCCCAATACTGCCTGTCCACACCTTGTTCACATCTTACCCACATCTCTTCATAAACCCTCTGCTGCCTGACCACACCACATCCACATCTTCCCAACACTTCTCCATGAGCCCCTGCTGCCTGACCACAACTTGTTCAATTCTGTCCTATATTATTGACCATAAGGGCATTCTTCCTGTGTTTTCATTTTTGCCCTCCATTCCTCTTCCATAATCTCAATCAATGTTCTTCTGCTTGCCCACACCTCTTTCTCTCTCTTCGGCACCTCCTTATTTGCCTTTTCCTGCCTTCCCTAACTTTTGTCACCCCTCTTAATGAACCCTCTTGCTACCTGCTCACACCTTACTTGCCTCTCTTTGTCTCTTCTCCATGAGCCCTCTGCTTCCTGTCCACATCTCACTTACCTGTGTCCTGCACCTTTCCATGAACCTTCTGCTCCCTCACCACACCTTGCTCACCTTTCCATGAACCTTCTGCTCCCTCACCACACCTTGCTCACCTTTCCATGAACCTTCTGCTCCCTCACCACATCTTGCTCACCTTTCCATGAACCTTCTGCTCCCTCACCACATCTTGCTCACCTTTCCATGAACCTTCTGCTCCCTCACCACATCTTGCTCACCTTTCCATGAACCTTCTGCTCCCTCACCACATCTTGCTCACCTTTCCATGAACCTTCTGCTCCCTCACCACACCTTGCTCACCTTTCCCTGATACCTCTCCATGACACCTGTGCTGGATGTCCACAACTAAAGTACCTCGACCAACACCACATCATGAACCATGGATAGGGGATTGGCATTGTCAGCCTGCAATGGGAAGTGCTGTTACTGACAGGCTCTTCAGGTAAGAAACTTTGTAACAGATTGAAAAAAATGCTTTAGTGACTTCAGTGGGGCATCTCATCTGTATGCCTTGTCTTGGTTGCTGGGGCTCTGTTTGCATTGATATGTTTTTTATTGTTTAATGATGAAGACTTTTCTATATCTAGGGTAAACCAAGAGCTTCTATCAGAAATTTGAATGGAAATGCTCAGTTCCTCCTTTGTTTAGCCTTTCCCTACAGATTCAAGGCAATGCTTGGAACCTGAAGCTCAGACTTTGTTGTAGGTTTATTGTCTTTCTTCGACTTCACTTATCTTCAGTTTATGATCAAAGTGACTACGTTTTTGTCTGAACCAATGTTTATTCTATCAGCTCTCTCTACACACTATACTGAGCATGTCTGCCTTCTGCTTTATTGCTTATACACTTTTAGTTTTTATAGCTTATATGTTTTACAGTCTTGGAAATCTTCTTTCCATTCTCCAGTCCCCTCTACAGTCTCCGGTTCAGCCAGTAGGTACAAATCTTTCCACTGAAACCAGCACAGGTACATCTCCCTCAATGGAAATCAGACCCCTTACTGATCCAGAATATCGCAAGCTTATCCAGCAGCAGTTGGTGATAATGCTACATGCACACAAATGTCAACGACGGCAGCAAGTCAATGGTGAGATGTACGTATGCACCCTTCCCCACTGTCGTACCATAAAGAATGTTCTGAATCACATGACAATCTGTACAGTTGGGAGAACTTGTCAGGGTAAGCTGTTATCACATGTACTGAGCTGTTAAGACCCTTTCACACTTGAGCGTTTTTCAGGTTGAACCTCCATACTCAAAAACACTCAACAAGTAAAATCCCATTATTTCCAATTGTACCTGTTCACACTTGAGCATTCTGTTGCCTGTAATAAAACGCCTTTCACTGAAAAATGTACTTGCACTAATTTTCAGGCAGATCTGAGAATTTGTCTCCATAGATTTGAATGGAAAATGCCTGAATAGTGGGAATGAGCATTTTGTTTTAGGCATTTTAGGCTCAAACAGCAGTTATTTCTATTGGCCTCAGCAAAAACGTCAAAATGAAAAACACCTGAAAAAAATGCCTATAATATTTGCAAATCTGCTAAAACAAAAAAGGTTAAAATTGCCTGAAAAAATCAAAGCTTGAAAAAACGCCTGAAAAACTCTCCTCCTTGTTCACTGCTTTGAATGTGCTAGGTTTCCAACCTGTGACTTCCTACTTTGGATGTTTTTTTCAATCAAGCTGTCAAATCATTGTAGTTTCTGAATTTATTACCATGGTGCCTGCAAAATGTGAACTTAAAAGAAACAAAATTTGCAGATGTGAATATAATTCCAGAATAATTATAGGATCATTCCAATTCTTAGGGGTCAGAAGCCAACAATTACTACATTTTCACTGTCTTTACTTTATAATTCTCGGTCCCATAAAATAACTGCTGGTAGCCAGATTTTTCTTTTTGACTCTTCAATTCTACATTAAATGGACCAACCTGCTTCTGATTTGGTTTTATTTTTTGGGCCAAAACAACTTTACATTTTAAGTAGGCTAAAACTGAATTTTTTAGGAACATTTTACTTCATAATAGAGCTTTGTCTAGAGAATTGTATGCTTGCTTTAATATTCCCCTCCCCAACAGCATATACTCACCTTTTCTTAACTATCCCCTTCGCTCCGTTCAATCACTGGTACACTTCTAAATATGGGTTCTAAATACAAGAAGCATGTTGAATACTGGTGCCCTTTGCGTACTTTGCTTCTGTGCATGACCGGTCACTGCTACTCTCTCCCTGTGCAGGATGGCTGTTCTAGTATCTGCTCCCTGCAGTTTCTTTGCAGGCAGCCTGTAGTGGGTGGACCAGATTAAATAAAATAAAGGATTTTATATGTATGTTAACTTATGTTTTACCGATTATTAACCCTTTTCAACCCTTAGTTCCCCACTGCTCTTCCTCTAGACAGATAATCTCCCATTGGAAGAACTGCATAAGGCATGACTGTGCTGTGTGCCTACCTTTATAGACCTGCAGTAACAACAGGTCCCGGCTGTGTAAGTGTATTTTCTGTCCTTAGACTCTTTGGTGACCTAGAACAATGTTACTAAAAAGGTTTGTCATTGTGAGCCATGTCTGCCCTTACTGATGATAGAATATTTTGTGTATAATTTATTGTGGAGCAAATGCAATTCTAAGCTTTAACGTGACTCCATTGCTATAATAACCCAAAGCACACTCTAAAAAAAGATGCTGATTACTTGCCTGTTGAGGAGGCAATGAGTCCGGGTGGTTTTATTCCAGAGCTATTAGTGATTCTATTATCTGACACTTCCATGTGTGTCACATATACATTGCATTCTGTGGTTCCATCTGCTGGACACTATGGCCCTGATTTACTATTGGGCTTGGGCGCATATTCGTGGGCGAACGTCTAATTTTTATGAGCGACCGTCTACTTTTACCCCGCAACGAGATTTACTATTGAGCAGCGTCCATAAGCAGATTCCCAATCGAATTTACTAACAAGGCACACGCACGGAATCAGACTCACAAAGCAGACTTGCTAAGAAGCACGTCTAACACCATGAAAAATCACTGCAGAGACATGTTCACTTAGAAATTTGCTTTGCCAAATATCAGGACTTCACTTTAAACAATATCTGCTATTTCCCAATTAAGAATTAAGAATGTGTTAAAAATCGTTTTTTTAAAGGAAATCGACACAGTGAAAATCTAGACGCCCGTGCAGTGTCTTTGGCCGATATAAATGCGCATGTGCAGAACACATGTTAGACGTCCTCTGCAGGTGCTTGCTTTTTAGCCACTGCCCAATAGTAAATCTCTGTGTGGATTCCTCTGACAGCCGACACTCGGGCGCGTCTTCCGTGTTTAATAAACAGCACTAGGCATATCTTTATGTATTCTAATTTGATTTCCGTAGTTTTAGTGATTCTATTTTTGTTTCTTATCCTTTATAATTATTTCTGTAATGATTTTACTTATTTCAAAGGTCTAGATAATATTTATTTTGACAGCTGAATGTAAAAATAAAGGTCCGCAATAAACCAAAAAAAAAAAAACAGCGTGGGTCCCCCCTCTCATCCATACCAAGCCCTTCAGGTCTGGTATGGATATTAAGGGGGAACTCCACGCTGAAATTTAAAAAAAAAAACAGCGTGGGTCCCCCTCAATATCCATACCAGACCCTTATCCGACCATGCAGCCCGGCAGGTCAGGAGCGAGCGCCCCCCCCCTCCTGAACCATACCAGGCCACATGCCCTCAACATGGGGGGGTGCTTTGGGGCAGGGGGGGGCCCCCCAAAGCACCTTTTCCCCATGTCGATGAGGATAAGGGCCTCTTCCCCACAACCCTGGCCTGTGGTTGTGGGGGTCTGCGGGTGGGGGGCTTATCAGAATCTGGAAACCCCCTTTAACAAGGGGGCCCCCAGATCCCGGCGCCCCCCCCCCCTACGTGAATGAGTCTGCAGTACATGGTCCCGCGACTCATTCACAAAAAGACAAAGTGTGGTGTAAAAAAAACACAGTACAGGGTCTTTGACAAGTCCTTTATTAAAACAATGTCCCCCAAAGTAGATCCAGCGTCAATCACGGCGGGATGGGATGGGTCCTCCAGCATGACAATGACCCAAAAATTCCGCCAAGGCAACAAAGGAGTGGCTCAAGAAGAAGCACGTTAAGCTCATGGAGTTGCCTAGCCAGTCTCCAGACCTTAATCCTACAGAAAATTTGGGATCTGTAAAAAAGAGTAGACCAAAATCCCTCCTGAGATGTGTGCAAACCTGGAAACCAACTACAGGAAACGTCTTAATTCTGAGCTTGCCAACAAGGGTTTCTCCACTAAGTACAAAATTATGCTTTGCTTGGGGATCAAATACTTATTTTACAAATTCTGCAGAGTATCAAAGAATTTTTTTCCCCACTGTAATTTTATGAAGATCATACTGAATTAGGTACTGTTCTCTTAAAACCATTTCATCTTGAGATCTTGCATGCTATTAGGCTGAATAACTCAACATTTACATATGTTTTTCTCATTAAGTTATTTCAATTAAATCTTAGCACCTGAGTTCCCTGCTCCACCCACTTGCAAGGGCCATTACAAGGGCTATCACTTGCCATAAGGTACCATTGTGTATACAGAACTTGTATCATTTGGTTAGTAAGCAAGTATGATGAGTAAGACTTCACAGAATTTGTAAGCAGACCTGGGAGCCTCCTAATAGCTATTCCTTGCAATAAACACACAAATAATAGGAGGTTGTGATACATATCAGGATATGTTTTGTAAGAAGTCACTGCTGCAGCATAGATTTTGATTTTCATTTCAAGAATACATATGTACAGATTATACCTAAGGTTCACCATAAAAATCCTCATCTTGCCCCTGCAGTGAAGGGTACATGAAATGCTCAGTTCAGGACCAGGCTATTTAGGGTTACCCTAGGAGGCACTTATGAGTGAATCCAACTTTGGAAGCACTCCTTGCCATATGGATATTTTTCAGATTTCTAGGTTTATAGGTTGGGTAGCAGAACACTTAGCCTGGGTTCACATATATGCGGTGTGGTATATCGCATGTGATTCACACAGGATCCGCACCACATTCCTGTGCAAATCACATGTTACTTGTGTGCGTTGCGGTTGGAGCCATACATTTTGTATGGCTCTAATTGTAACGCATCCGCACCAAAAATGTACAGGATCCTTTTTTGGGTCCACACTAGAATCGGATAGCATGGGTATTCACACCTATGTGATCCAATTCTGCACATTGCACCATGGTTTGCAGACCGCTTTTCGGGGTGTTGTTAACTTAACATACACACCCGCAGTGGTTCGCATGAACGGGGTGCGATTCTGAAGCGGTGCGGAATTCGCACAGAAAACGCTACAAATTCTGCACCGCATCAGTGTGAACCCGGGCTTAAGTGAAGGGTCCCAGCATGTTGAAGGATGAACGCATGGTTTCCCAGGGAGATAGTTGCACATCTATGACCACACTATGGGGGTTATTTACTAAAACTGGAGGGTGCAAAATTGGGTGCAGCTCTGCATAAAAACAGCTTCCAGGTTTTATTGACAAAGCTTAATTGAACAAGCTGAAGTAAGAAGCTGATTGGCTACCATGCCCAGCTGCACCAGATTCTAAGTGGATTAGGTTTAGTAAATCCCCCCCATGTCTACCTGCAGTACCAGTCTACTGTCATACCTGGTTTATGGTAGTCCAGAGATACACATTAGCCCTTTAGTCTTCCTTCAGCGACCTCGTATAACAAACGTTAAGATTTGTCACTGCCTCTCTACCAGAAGTTTGCAGGAGGGAGGAGTTCCATTGTGATGTCAAGAGAACCGAAAAAAATGTATACACCACAAGAAAAGAGACTTGGAACTCAACATAAAAAGAGATGGGAAACAATCGCGAGCTAGACTGTATATGTCAAAAAGGGAAGTTTGTTTGAAAAAGGACAGCAAGGAACCTTGAAGATTAACACTTTCTGTCACTGTCAGTGTGGACTTCAGCAGAAGAGTTCTCAGGATCAGAAAGGTGAGTTTGTTATGTAGGACTACCCCCTTAGGAGTTGCTAGAGATTTGGGTCCCCCTATAGTCCTGCACAGCCAGGCAACACGCATTTCCTTCCAGACTTGCATTCCAGAGACAGTAAACAGTCCTTGAGCTTGTTTTTTTTTTTATATTATTAAGGAGTAAATAACTTAGATGGGGATGAGGGGTACATGGGATGCCCGAGGAACTGTAAAACTGAAGACAACTCCCTGGAACTATGTACCAGTAGTCAGTAGTAGTTAGATATCATGGGGCCCTGTACAGCCTACCTGACAGGCCCACCCCCCCACCCCCCCCCGCCAGAAAAAAAATCAAAATTATATTTACGGTAAAAATACACTGAAAACGTTATTAATATACACAAGCCCAAAAAAATTCTAAAATCTAAATGATAAAACTGTACTGAGTTAATAAATAAAGCTGTGTGTGTAATTGAGGTCTTGGGGCTCATTCTCATGGGTGCTGTGGCCTGTAGAGTGTGAATCAGTGGTTTGTTTATGTGGCTGGAGCCACTTGGAGCCGATTGCAGGCAACCTATGTTACACTATGGAAATGCTGCAGGTCCTAATTTGACAGGCATATAGGTGCAGGTGTACAGCCCTGAACACAGACAGTGAGCATTCAGGGCCACTTTCCCACACCTGCACACCTGTCAGGAGGGCCGGGGGTACCCCTTTATCAGTGGCTATGCCAGTAGTAGGAACCAAAATTTGACCCCTCTGACTATTCCTCCAGCTCCCCCTAGCTACCTAGGAGGGTACTACAGTTATATCTTCTTTTACAGGTATGCCTTTTTTTAAAACATTTTGTAAAGAGACAGGGTAATTTTAAAGAAAAGAGAGAGACTTCTGAAACACATTGTACCACAGTCATCTATTTTACCAAATGGTGAACTAGAAGGCTGAAACAATTCTGATTTTACGAGTGTTTTAGACTTGAATCAGCGCCCTACATTTTTCATGGTAACTGCATGCATGCTACATAACATGTAAACCTAAAGTGCTTCTAAGCGCAAAAGTTGGACGTCTATGGACGTACTTAACTTTCATCCACTATACCAGGATGATGCCTGCAGCTACAGGCATCCTCTTGGTATCTTTCTTTTCAGCCAGTGATTCCCTCTTTTGTAAAAGCCATCCTAGTAGCTGATTATCCACTTGATTGCTTTTACGGGCAGTAGGAGGGGACCCCCCCCCCTGGTGCCCACTGGTGCTTCTCTGGACTCTCCCATGTGTTTTATGGAGCCCAGTATCTGATCCGGCATTGCCATTGGGCTGCCATAGAGCTGTCTCTATGATCCTGGGAGACGGAAAGTGACATCATTTTTTAAAATCATGCTTTCCAGGGCAAAGGAGATATCTGGGGTCTTATTGACCCCAAATGACCCCAGTAACAATGTAAAAATAAAAATAAAGAATGCAGAAACAAACACAAACGTAGGTTGCGCCTGCATATGTAAACAGTGTTCGTACCACACAGGTGAGGTATTGCTGCAAACTTTACAGCGAGAGCAATAATTCTAGCACAGTAACATTTTTAAAGTGTCGCCTATGGAGATTTTTAAGTACTGTAGTTTGGCGCCATTTCATAAGTATTCACAATTTTAGATGTTAGGTATCTATTTACTCGGTGTAATATCATCTTTTATATTTTACCAAAAAATAGGTTATATATTGTTTTTTTTGCATTAAAATTCATTAAAGTATATTTTAAAAAAAAAGAGTATGAAAAATCACTGCGTAAATACAGTGTGACATAGAAAAATGTAACATCCACTGTTTTATTTTCTAGGGTCTCTGTTTAAAAAATAATATATAATATTTGGGGGTTCTGAGCAATTTTCTAACAAAAAAAATTATGGTTTTTACATGTAGGAGTGAAATGTCAGAATTTGCCTGGTAGGCAAGTGGTTAACACAGGGGACATCTTTGTTTAGTCATCATCCAGGGTTACCATATACTTCCTGGTTTGAGATGCTTTCTCAAAAATGACACAATCATATAAATCCTGGTGACCTGCAGCCTCTCACCTACAAAGTTACAATGTTGCATTTTGATCACTAGGGGAGAGGAGACTGGGGAAAAGCTTCCTCTTGCCTGCAGCAGACTGATCACATGTCATCAAGCAGAACTATAGGTAAAACTTTTTTTCCATTTTTTGATAGAGTAAGGGAGGGTTATAACCCCTGTCAGATGTCTTTTTGCAGTCTGTGTCCCATTGCAGAGATTTCCATTCACTTCCTGTCCCATAGCCAAACAGGAAGTGAGAGGAAATCCCTTCAGATTAAGGGAATTCCTTGGGGACTTCCAGGTCACCAGAACTAGTGTCACCATTGGAAAATTTCCCCATTACTTTTCTGGGGACAGCCCAAAATTTGTGACCCTGCATTCACTATATCTGGTCTCCCACAGTACACACAACATGGAAATGCGATGATTTTACTAAATATAAATTAATAAATACCTTTTTTCATCAGCAGTATATAACAGTATTGTGACTTCTATCTGTGTCCAGCTGAGCACTGTTTAAAGCTTGTAGGAGGAATTTTCATTCTCCTCTGACTGTCCAATGAGGCTGCATAACCCCTGACCTTGTGTCTGGACAGCGCTGATTGGCCCTATGCTGATCACATCACCTTACCAAAGAAGAGTAAAACTCTCTAGCAATACACACTAAACTGAGCATGTGCAGAGTGACTCCTAGAGCTCTGTACTATTAGTAGATAGATTGGGGACAGTAGAAGAAGGGAGGATCAGAGAAGACAGGATCAAACAGTCATTTTACACAATGCGCAGGATTAACCCTTTAGGTTTCACAGTGAGTATAACAAGCATGTTTTACTGCATATATTACTGCATATACAGACTGATTTTACTGTTGTGAATTTAGTAACACTTTAATTTCTCTTTAGGTAATTCAAATATATTTATCATTTTCTGAAGATAAATTTGACAATTACTTTTAAATATACCATTTGTATTTTGTGGTTTGAAAGAGAAAGAAACAGGTAGAGTAAGGCTTAGAAAAAACAAAGAAAATAAAGATGATAGTACAATACCCCTATTTAATATGCATGGATACAGGAAAGTATTTGAAAATAAACCACTAAGTCTAACTGCTACGAATGTCCTAGTTTCTCTCGAAGTTTAAACCATATTAGAGTTCTATTTTTGTATATTAAGTAAATAAATTTGAGGAATTAGTTGGATTCCTTAAAGCACCGAAACTTCATTTCAATGTACTGTATGAGTTTCCTCATTTGCTTTCAGAATATTTCCCTCTGGTCTAATGTATTCTGCTTCTTTTAACCAGAAGAACGATGAAGGTCTCACAATAGTTATGTTAGAAGCTTTCCTTAACCTAATATCTAATATCTTCTTATTAACAGTACTAACATGTATGAATGAGTTGGATCTTAATAGAATAATTGAGTTATTATATTTATATTTGTTCTAGATTGGGAAAAGTAAGTAATTAGACTTCATAGTCTGTGAATATACATATTAACATATATCTTGGGTTTTCTTTACATTCAAGCCACACATGTGGTAGCAATTGGTCTATCCATCCTCCCCCATCTATGTAGGGGATTATGTTTCACTAACTAGAGAATTGTAAAAATATATTTCATACATGCTAGGTTTGTACTGTAATATTTCTTGATTGCGATATTTATATATGAGATAACTCTTGTTAAGATTATTTTTAGGAGAATATATATATATATATATGTGTGTGTGTGTAAATCATCTAATTTACTCTGATTGATGGAATGTCTAGGCCTTCTTAGGTTACACTCAGACTTTAGGAGAAGTAGACTGGAGGTTTGTTATATATACACATCTGTTTCCAATTATCTTGGTGGGACTACAAGGAGAAGATCAGCCCATTTTTAGGAGATGGTGGGGGCTGGATTGCTCTTTTAAGAGCAGAACAAAGACTTTTTAAGGTCACACTCTATATAGAAGCCTTGATGCGACACACATACACACACATACACACACATATACATATATACAATCTTATTATCAAGAACTTAACTATATTTTTTGGACATTATTTAAACATTCTGTATGCCAATATTTTATTTCTAATTTTATGCAACATTATTATTAAATCATCTTTTTGAGTTTATGCAAGAAGTGGAAGGACTTTCTATCTGAACATTTCTCATCAATACAAGTTAATAAAATATCGAGACAATACGATATTTTACAGTGGCAAGCCTCCAGTTCGATTTGTTTCCGATGATCGATTATTTTTGACTTTTTTGTCTTTCACCTTGCTGAGAGGGACGATGTTTGTAAGTCAACAAAATATGAAGTCAAGATTTCAGGAGAAGTAAAAGTCTGCAACAGATGAATCGTCGGCATAATCGAGAACCTAAAAGCAGGATTGGTGAGAATTTTGCGCAATTGCAAAAAAACCGCTGTTCCTTGGTGATGTCATTTCCCACCAAGAGAGAAAAGACGCGTTATGTAAAGAAAGACCTTCTTAATCGGTAAGTAATGGATTTTATTGATGAATTATCTAGAGAGAGTAAGTTAGAATTCAAGAACCTGTCTACATTTGTTAAAGATGATGAACTTTGGCGGTTCATGTATAATGAATGCTTACAGGCTAATATTAAGATAGAAAAATCTAAGTTTTCCTTTAAGAAACTGAGCAAACAAGTTAGAAATGTTATGAAGTTAGTTAATGATTTTAACGCCATGATTTTTGATGTTCCTAAGACTGCTGCTTGTGTAATGAAGCAAGATCAGAGCAGTGTATGTGCTAATTGCCAGATTTTGACTGAGCAAATAGATGATCTGCAAAGTGCAATTCAAACAAAAGACATTCAGTTATCTGACCTGCAGAATGATGTAAAAAGAATTTGTGTGAATACTAAGGCAGAGAAACAAAAATCTTTTGTACCAGAGATCCAGTCTATAGAAGGAGACCCTATAGATCAGGAAGAAATGTTTAAGAGAAAATTAAGGGATAAAGCTGCAGAACTTAATCTTAAAATCCTTGATCAGCTCATGAAAATTTTGAAGGATATGCCAGCCTATGATAAGGAAGCCGATGCTTTCCATAACATGGAGGTTTATGAAAATTTTTGTAATAATTTTTGTTTAAATCAGGAGCAAAGAAATTTTCTATTCTGTTTATGGCTCCCCAGCGTTATGGCACGTAGATTAATCAAAACGCCATATATTGAGGATGATGAGGAAATGCATAGCAATGCATCAGACCGACTGCGTCAATTATTGATATTTACTACTGGAGAGGAAACTCCTTCTTTGGAAATCTTAGACTCCTTAAGAGCTACGATTAATGATGATCCTTTTGATTTTAAAAATAGATTTTCGAAAGTATACAAAATGATATTTAATTTAGACAATGAGACTCCTTCTATGGTAAATGCTTTTGTTAAAAAATTCAAGTATCTTGATCCAGCATATTTTATTATTGCTACTGGAAAAAATGATTTAGATCAAGCAGCCAAAGTTATAGATACATTTAGAAGACTTAAATTAAACAATCAGAAGAAGGAAAGTTTAATTGTTCAAAATGGAGAACAGAGAGAGACCATGTGCTTAGCCACACCCAATTATGATGATGAACACGTCACAGGCAGGACGAGAGTCTCAGAGCAGACAGGAAATACTATTTGTTTCTATTGTAAACGATTTGGTCATTTGAAAAGAGATTGTATTCATTATAAATTAGATTTACAAAGAAAAACATTGGAATTAGAAGACCAAAATATAATTTCTGAACAATCTGCTCCTCCATGTTCCAACAATAGTCTGTCTGAGTTGCCTTATGCCTCAGAAGTTAAAAAGATCAGTTCACTGAGAGTTAACAACAGCTTAAACAATATGGTAAACAGTGCTGTTGTCATTAATAGGAATGGTTTATTGCCATTGCCGAAATTTAAATCAGGATCAAATCGAGATTCTTCTTCCTTACCGTTGGAATATGTTGCTCCAAATTTATTGGATGAAAGTGGAAGGCCCAAATCAATATTCATTGATTCTTCCATGTACTGTAATGTTGGAAGTATTTGTACAGCAATTGCTGACATGTCTTCAGATCATAAATGGCCACATACAGGAACCAATCTTGAATTGGAACAATTGGTTAGATCACATAAAGATCTTTGGAGTCAAAGCAAAAATGATGCAGGTTTGTTTACAGATTTTGAAGTTGACATAGAAGGTAGAGACCCTAAGCCTCAACCTCAATACAAATTGCCATTAGAATCAATTAATCCAATCTCTTCCATTGTAGATGAGTTTTTACAGCAAGGAATTTTAAAGAAAGTACAATCAGTGGTGAATAATTGTATTTGGCCTATCAAAGCTGATAATTCATATTCTTTATCAGTTGATTTCAAGACATTGAACAAATGCATCACAAATAACAAATCTATTGTTCCTGATTGTAACATAATGTCACATCTGGATGCCAAGGCCAAAATATTCTCTGTACTTGAAATCGCCAATAGCCATTTGTCAGTACCCTTAGCTAAGAGTTGTCAATATAAACTTGCTTTTAGCTTCAACAAAGAAACATATACATTCATAAGATTAGCCCCAGGCTTAGATGTAAGTGATGGAATTGTTCATGAGTATTTGGGAAAAATATTATCTAAATTCTCTAGGCCAGAATGTATTGTCCAGCATGTAGACAAGCTTCTCTTGTCTACACAAAATATAACTGAACATATCACTCTTTTGTCTGAAATATTTATGTTGTTACAAACAGCAGGATTGAAATTGAATACAGAGAAAGTTCAGTTGATGAAAAGACAGGTGGAATTCCTTCATATGCAAATTAGTCATGGACAGAGACAGTTGTTACAAGAAAAAGTTAGAACTATTTCTGCTTATCCAATTCCAACAAATCGCAAGGCTTTGCATCAGTTTTTGAGTGAAGTAAATCATTGTAAAGATTTTATACCCAATTTTGCAGAGAAGTCTTGATCATTATTTGATCCTTTGAGACAAAAAGATGGAGTATTTGATCAATGGGATCAAACTGAGAAAGAAGCTTTTGAACTATTGAAATGGGATTTGCAGAATGCTACTACATTAAATACTGTTGAGTTTTGTAGTAAAATTCCTTTTGTTTTAGAAACCAATGTTTCCAATAATGCAATCTCAGCAACTTTGTCACAATTAAAAGAAGGTAATCAGAAAATAATAGGTTTCTTCTCAAGAACTTTGACAAATATGGAGAAAAACTTTGATGCACATATGAAAAAATTGTTAAGTGTTTTCTTTGCAGTCAAGGTAACTGAAAACATTGTTAGATCAAGTAAGATCATATTACAGACACCTGATTCATCACTGAAACTCCTACAGGAAGATGGTTCAACAGAAAAATATCGTGAAAATTATCCTATATGGTACAAAACACTATCATCCAAACACATACAGATAGAAGTAACAAAAAGACCTTTTCAGGAAAACATACCAACACATGTTTGTACAGCTGTAAGTGAGAAGTTTGTACCTCATGTTTTCAACATAGGAACTGAGAAAAGTTTGAAACCAGTATGTATTACTGCAGATCAGTCTTACACTACAAGAAGTAAGCCAACACAAAAAACAGTTACGCATTTTTCCAATTTTATAGAGATAAGATCAAAGGCATAGTCCTTTGTCATCTCTGGGTTGATACAAAACCTTTCTTTGGTTTTGAAACCAAGGTTTTGATTCATGACCAATAATGGAGATGTAGCGTCCTGTTATATTTATTTTTGTTTATTTCAGGTACTTATTTAGCATCGTCAATTTATGTAGTGCTTTTTACATATATAGTACATTCACATAAGTCCCTAACCCTCAAGAGGTGTACAATCTAAGGTCCCTAACTCACAGTCATACATACACATACTAAGGCCAGTTTAGATAGGAGCAATTCTCCTACCAACGTGACTTTGGAGTGTGGGAGGAAACCGGAGTACCCGGAGGAAACCCACGCAAGCACAGGGAGAACATACAAATTCCAGGCAGGTGATGCCATGGTTGGGATTTGAATCAGCGACCCTATTACTGTTAGGCGGAAGTGCCTGCATTCTAAAATAGAACACTACAAGTCAATAAGAAGTGTTATAATCAAAATATGTCTTCCATGTCATGACTAGAAATGTTTGTGATTGTGATATGTAATGTTAACAGATAAATGTAAGAGGATTAATCCATGTAAAATTATCAATGCCAAAATAATGATACTGCATTTCTGTTACAGGAAATGACCTAAGAGTAACTGTTAAAGGAAGAAAACTGAAATATTTCTAAACCTTTCAGATGATAATACATTTTCCAAGAAGGAAATTTATTCTGGAAGAAGCTTTGCAACAAGAATTTCATTCATCATAGTTTTTGTTGTTCTTTTTATGTTCAATAAAGTTATTTTAACTTTACAGAGCGCTAGAAGAAGACAAGACATCTCAAGGCATCTCATAGAGGAAGAACTTATAAAACAATTGACTTTTGACTACTGATGAAATAATTCATTCATCAGATATATTGGTTTTTTTTGTGTGTACATTTTATTTTGACATGATATGTTTATCATATCAAGATGAGATCAGTTTTCACATGAACATTTGCAATCACACACTATGTATTTTCAGAAGTGAAAGGGTTAAACTTTTGTTACAACAGAGTCACTCTACTTAGTTAGAATATCTGCTGTTAATTAAGCTAGAGATACCGTATTTGCCGGCGTATAAGACGACTTTTTGACCCTTGAAAATCTTCTCTAAAGTCGGGGGTCATCTTATACGCCGGTATACGGCATCTGACACTGTTTAGGGGGGCTGCGGCATTAAGTACAGGGGAGGGCAGGGGCTGATGCCTCTTACCTGGATCCAGTCCCACGACGATCCGGTCCAGGAAGCGCGGCGTCTCCTTCAGTTCGGCCACTGGATGTTCGTGCGGCTGCTCGGCTCCGCCTCCTCACCAATGATTGGCCGCCAGAACTGTAGCTCAGGAAAGGCACACAGGCGGCCAATCACCGGCAAGGGGGCGGAGCCGAGCGGCCCCGCGAAACTCGAGTGCCGGAGCAGCAGGTAAGTGTTCTGTGTAGAGGTGCTGCTGCAACCACCTATGCTGGCTGCAGCAGCACCATACGAGAACAGGGTCAGCAAGTCTCAGTGGGAGGAATAGTGCCCCATCATTGGTGTTACTGATACCAATGATGGGGCACTATTCCTCCCACTGACACCAACGATGGGGCACTATTCCTCCCACTGACACCAACGATGGGGCACTATTCCTCCCCCCCACTGACACCAATGATGGGGCACTATTCCCCCCCCCACTGACACCAACGATGGGGCACTATTCCACCCCCCACTGACACCAATGATGGGACACTATTCCTCCCCCACTGACACCAACGATGGGGCACTATTCCTCCCACTGACACCAATGATGGGGCACTATTCCCCCCCCCACTGACACCAACGATGGGGCACTATTCCACCCCCCACTGACACCAATGATGGGGCACTATTCCACCCCTCACTGACACCAATGATGGGACACCATTCCTCCCACTGACACCAATGATGGGGCACCATTCCTGCCACTGACACCAATGATGGGGCACTATTCCTCCCACTGACACCAATGATGGGGTACTATTCCTGCCACTGACACCAATGATGGGGCACTATTCCTCCCACTGATACCAATGATGGGGCACTATTCCTCCCACTGATACCAATGATGGGGCACTATTCCTCCCACTGATACCAATGATGGGGCACTATTCCTCCCACTGACACTAATGATAGGGCACTATTCCTGCCACTAATACCAATGATGGGGCACTATTCCTCCCACTGGCACTAATGATAGGGCACTATTCCTGCCACTAATACCAATGATGGGGCACTATTCCTCCCACTGGTGTGCATTGGAAGAGGGGTAGTCTTATACGGCGAGTATAGCCCAAACACTACATTTTAGCAGGAAAAGTAGGGGGGTCGTCTTATACGCCCAGTCGTCTTATACGCCGGCAAATACGGTAAGTTTTTCTAAGGTACATATAGGAAAACTTAGGCAAGCTTTACATTGTTATTTGTATGTTTTTTTTAAAAAAAATCATTTGATATACATGTATGGATTGAAGCTAGGGAACATATGTTATGGTTAAATGTTAATAAGGTAATTTGAAAAATGTATGGATTATAGAACTGTGTGCTACACACATTTTGGAGGGAAAATATGAAACATCTATTTTTTTTAAGTGACATATTTTAAAGTATTGTACTATAATGTTACAGTTATACATTTATTAAGGGGATGAATTATTTAGTGAAAGGAAAATAATAAGGGTAAAAATATTTTTATGTGATACATAACAAAAGGTTTATCAAAGAATTTGTTTTCCCATTATAGAATCAAATTGAAGATATGTTCAGATCAATTATCTTAAGATCCAAAAACACATGAATGGATACGAAAGTGACGAGAATGTGTATAAATGGATTAAGATAAGGAAAATGATTAAGATTCGATAAAATCGATCATTTTGAGAGGGAAATGTTAGAAGCTTTCCTTAACCTAATATCTAATATCTTCTTATTAACAGTACTAACATGTATGAATGAGTTGGATCTTAATAGAATAATTGAGTTATTATATTTATATTTGTTCTAGATTGGGAAAAGTAAGTAATTAGACTTCATAGTCTGTGAATATACATATGAACATATATCTTGGGTTTTCTTTACATTCAAGCCACACATGTGGTAGAAATTGGTCTATCCATCCTCCCCCATCTATGTAGGGGATTATGTTTCACTAACTAGAGAATTGTAAAAATATATTTCATACATGCTAGGTTTGTACTGTAATATTTCTTGATTGCGATATTTATATATGAGATAACTCTTGTTAAGATTATTTTTAGGAGAATATATATATATATATATGTGTGTGTAATACATCTAATTTACTCTGATTGATGGAATGTCTAGGCCTTCTTAGGTTACACTCAGACTTTAGGAGAAGTAGACTGGAGGTTTGTTATATATACACATCTGTTTCCAATTATCTTGGTGGGACTACAAGGAGAAGATCAGCCCATTTTTAGGAGATGGTGGGGGCTGGATTGCTCTTTTAAGAGCAGAACAAAGACTTTTTAAGGTCACACTCTATATAGAAGCCTTGATGCGACACACATACACACACATACACACACATATACATATATACAATCTTATTATCAAGAACTTAACTATATTTTTTGGACATTATTTAAACATTCTGTATGCCAATATTTTATTTCTAATTTTATGCAACATTATTATTAAATCTTCTTTTTGAGTTTATGCAAGAAGTGGAAGGACTTTCTATCTGAACATTTCTCATCAATACAAGTTAATAAAATATCGAGACAATACGATATTTTACAAGTTATTACATTGGCGCCATCAAATCTCTCCTGGGCACAGACTATAAGAGCACCTAAGTACAGAGAAATCTTTTCTACAGTAGAATTAACTGAACATTCTGAGGCCCTTTTCACACTGCATTGCTCATTCTTAAGGTGGCCATAGATGACCCATTTTTTTTCAATCAGCCAGCAGACTGATTGAAAAAAAAAATGAATGGCTTACTCCATCCACAAAAGATGTTTTAATTTTTTTTATTGGATATGTTTTATAACAGAAAGTAGAAAATAGTTAGGGTTTTTTTTCAAAATTTTTGATCTTTTTCAGTTATATAATAAAATATAAAAAACCCAGTGGTTATCAAAAACTAGCAAAAGAAAGCTCTATATGTGTGGAAAAAGTATATACATTTAATTTGGGTACAGTGTTGAATGGCAGAGCAATGTCCAGTTAAAGTAGCACAGTGATGAATAGCAAAACAATGGTCTGGTCATGAAGAGGGTAAAAACCTCTGGGGTCAAGTGGTTAAATGCACTTTGAATTCTTGATAGGCAGAACATAAGGCCCATTTTAAGCACCTGTTGAATGACCACATGACGTGTTTTATTGGCTTCTGTGTATCTTCCCAGTACTGCAGATCAGATGTTGGTTGGGTTTATAATGTTGATTTCTTCTCATTTCTCTGCTGTGCGATTTTTAAATAATAAGATGTTTGTACTCATTATAAAATCTATTTTTTGGAGTCCATTGAGTGACATGGGAAGATTTCACCTTCAGTTTATATTGCTGCCTACAGGAGGATTAGACCCTGCAAACCAAAAAATTGTGTCAATCCAAGATAACAATTCCTACTACTGGCATGCTTCAGTTTTGTCGCAAGCAGTAACAGGAGCATGATCATAAACATGTAGGAGTGAGACCTGTGTTCCCCAGGGATCTTCAAGAATAGCTTTTAATGTAAGCACAAAAATCTTATTTTCTTTCTTGTCCATGGAAGGTCACCTTTGGGATGCCCAAGAGCAGTCCAACTGGTGGGCAACAGCAAACAACTGCTAACAGGTCCAACATGAATAATATAATACTGGAGACTGTCTATTGCTCGAGAAAACCATTTATCTGAAGGACCATACAATTGAAGTTGGCACCAGATGACGCCACAACACCCATTTGGTAACAGAATGTTAACAAAGACTAGGTGGTAAATCAAATATAGGGAACCGAAGCTGGATGTCAAAAGAGCAGAATACATAGTGAGAAATGTCCTCACATGGAAAAAAAGGACATTGCTTCAAAACAGTATAAGCTTGAAGTTGGCCTAACAGATCCATCTGCAAGGATGAAAATAAAATGAATTCCCTACAGGGAACATCAGGAAGGGCATCTAAGAATCAATACAGAAAGGAAGAGACTTACAGCCTAAACCTTGGCCAGCAAGAAGAAGGAGCTCCACTCAAGCAGACCATACACAATCAAAACCCGAAAGCTTTGTGGAGTGAAAAACATAAATAGCTCATATGATTATGCCATCACTTGTTTAGTTTTTCTAATAAAAATCCATCATGTTGAATCAGGCATTTTCTGGCACGCTAATGCTGTGAAAAACAAACAATTCAAAATTTTCGTTCAGTTTTTGCATTGTCTGTGGCCTGCTTTAGAGACTTGGGGCTGGACAGAGGGAAAGCAATGTCCTGGTTAAGGGAAGATCAGTCAGAGCCACACTAAAATAGAAGTAGGTCCTAGGGTCTCATTGCACATGAACCCAAAATAGGTACAGGATTCCCTGCATGGAATGGCTGTCAGGGCAGACATTAAGCCCACTGAGGAGATGACCAAGGAAGACCCCTGCAAAGTGAACTTAGTGCAGAATTTACTTCAGGAAGTGTATTGGTAATTCCTAAGATCCCATGGAGTCCCCCTTGGTGAGATCCCATGGAGTCCCCCTTGGTGAGATCCCATGGAGTACCCCTTGGTATGATCCCATGAAGTCCCCCTTGGTATGATCCCATGGAGTCCCCCTTTCCAAACAAGGTAAAGAACATGGGGACACTCCATACAAGTGTTAGGCAAGAGGTAGAAGGCTGATCTCTTTCCCAAACATTAGTGAAGAAGAATTCAGACTTAATAGAACTGAGGACAAAGCTCAATCAGCTCTGCTTGCTCATTCATAATAGTGAAGGACCATTTAGAGTTGTGTATCTGTGTAAAGTATCTGCTCTGTGTTTGCATAAGCATCACCAGATACATTAAACATCATCACAGGCTGTGTGCTGTTTTTCATGGTCTCCAGAGCAGCTCCTGCTGCCAGATACCAGAGCTGTCAATCACAAATCCTTTCTAACAACATTATCTGATGGGATGGGGGAATGTCCAACCATGCTGCTTAGAAATGAAGAGACGGATTTGAACAGGACCAAATACTATATTGCACTTAGACTAAGCAGCTAAACTAAATATGTATAGTAATAGATCTTCTTTAAGCTGTATATTCTGTGTAGCACCTATCTGTCAGTGGCATCTTTTCCTCATCCGTGTGTACCTGTTTTGCAGCAGGTCACTTTACTGCCTAGGCTGTAAATGTGGAGGCCACATATTGTCAGTTCCTCCCAACTGTTTGCTCCTTGCTACTCATGTGCTAGTCATGCAACATGCAACAATATAACATATAACGATCATTTTGATGTTTCTAGCATATTGAATGTACAAATTAAGATATTTAATCGGTAAAAATACTTTTCGATGAATTTGACCAAATCAATCGGTCCTGGCAGAAATAGCCAAACTCTGATTTTTTTGTTTTTGAGCAAATGATCATTTGAAGTAATCAAATACATGATCAATAATTTATTTCCTGTTATGTGCATGATCGAAATTAGAGAGAAGGGATGGCATGGAGTCTGGTGGCTACAGGGTGCAGCCAATAAATACAATTTGATGGATTTGCTACATCTTCCTTAGGACATGTATAATTAACTAATAATTCAGCTTGTGGCCTGGATATGCTTTTTCATCACTTTGGCAGATCCTCTTTAGACAAATCCAGAAGTAAATAAAGCCATATAATTAATTGTTTTCTGTTGGATCCACATTATAATCATTATTTTATAGCATTATCCCGTTGATTGAGCCATCCTACTTGAGATATCTAGCCCAGCATCTGCTGTTTGATTAGGTGATGAGCAATTACTGCATTCAGTCCTTTGATTTTGCAAATATAATCCAAATTTCAATTATGGCATGTTAATAATACATTGTGAGGTAAGTATTTTGTTAAGTAATGCACACTAAACAAAAAGTAGGAACAGGCTTATGATAAAGAATACAGGGAAATTTCAAGTTTGTGGCTCTTTCTTGAGAACTGGGACACATTTCTTGTTGCAGTCCAGAGGTAGTGTTGTTAACTGTCATGCTACAGGCAAGAGTAAGTAGGCCCAAATCATATTTTCATAAACATTTTGAAAATCAAAGTACATGTCTACCATTGTTTTAACAATGCCATGTCCAAGGAAGGTCAAATGTTTACTGTGTGTGCAGGGGCGGACTGACCATTTGGAAACTCGGGCACTGCCCGAGGGCCCGGGGTCAGTAGGGGGCCCCATGAGAAGCCCCTGGTACCTTTTTCATAGGCTTTTTTGGGTTTGGGCAAGGACACAGGGGCCCCATGATCCCCTATTGCCCGGGGGCCCCAGGAGTTGTCAGTCCGCCTCTGTGTGTGTGCCTTCACAATGGGGACAATTCGCTACAAAGTGTGTTCCCACTGGACACCAGACTATGCGGCTGCATTTCAGTTAGCACAATCTAGAGCACACTTTCTCAACTACAGTAGAGTTCTTCCTAAGATTACTAGAGGTTCCTTGAGCGGGTAACAATGGGGAATTGATCTCCATCCTACACTGACCACCAATGCAAGCGGCAATGTAACCACCAATGTAGGGAGCCTTTTCTATGCTGTGATCACTAATATATAGGAATACCACATTTTTTTTCATTTCAAGATTATTACTGAAAATGATTTTGTTGTATAGAGCAGGAAGGTGGTAAAAAATAATAGGAGTATCTGTCCCAGGTGTCAAATATGCTAAGTAGGCCACATTTGTTAATCTTTAATTAAAACTTTTTACAACTTATGGATCATGTTAAAGTACCATGTGCCATAGGTTTTCAGGTAGAGGTTTCCAAAGACCTGAAAGTTATTTCACAGGTTCCTTCGAGGTTAAAAGGTTGATAAAGGCTGGTCTAGGGAGAAATGTTCTCACCTAGCCTCTGAGACAAGCCTCTGAGTGCATTTAATTTTCAGAATTCTGAAAAGGATGACCCATGTGACTTGGGTTCCTTCCAGTGCTTGTCCGCTCCTCTCCTGCTTTCTCCTCCTCCCAATATAAGTACTCCATGCAGGGTGTGACTGACAGCTCTTGTTTCCTCCTCTTCTGATCCCTTCTCTTCATTGCTGCAACAGAATTCTGCATGAGGTGCTTGTTCTCTCTCATCCTGCACCTGTGGGCAGCGGAAAATGCTCACAACATCATTTGGCACCACCCTAAGTGCTGTCAACAGCGCTATGTACTTGCCAGCAGAAAAGGGATTCCTGAACTGACTCCTCAGGTGAGCTGTGCACATTGGTGGCAGGGGTTGCACAGATAAAAGGGGGTGCAGAGGTGGGAGGGAGTGCAGAAATGTGAAGGGTTGCAATGCAGATGTTGAAGTAGCTGCAATAGTAGATGAGCGTGCAATGATGGAAGAGAATGCAGAGGTGGAAGTGGTTGCAGTGGCAGAAAGGGGTACAGAAGTGGACGTTGTTGCAATGGTGGAAAAGGGTGCAGGGGTGGAACAGAATGAAATGTTAAAAGGGGCAGAAAAGGTGGAAAAGGGTGCAAAGTTGGAAGTGATTGCAATAGTTGAACGGGTTACATTGGTGAAAGAGTGTGCAATGGTGGCAGGGTTGCGGGGTGGAAAGGGTTGCAAAGGTTGACTGATGGAAGGGGGTGAAGAGATGGAAGGGAAAAGGGCTACAGTTGTGGAAAGGGATTGCAGTAGTACAAGGAGGATGGAGCAGGGAATGCAGATGCTAGAAGGGGTTAGAACTAGGTAATGCAATGATGAAAGAGGGTGTAGAGGTGGAAATTGTTGCAATGCTAAGAGTGGGTGCAGAGGTGGTTGCAATAGTAGAACGGGGTTCAGAAGTGGAAATGATTGCAATGGTGGAAGATAGTGCAGATGTGGAAGTGGTTGGGGCTGCAGTTGTGGAAGGGTGAGCAGAAGTGGACAAGGGGGTTCAGGGATAAGAGGTGAATGAAGGGGTACAGAGCTTAGTAGTAGAATGAAGGGGTACAATAGGTTAGTCAGGGTGTGCTGTGGTGAACAAGGGGTTCATAGGTGATGAGGTAGTGCAAAGGTAAGACAGGGGTTCACAGGTGAGCAGTGGACAAGGGATGCAGAGAAGAGTGGTGGACTGCAGCTATGGGGGTTGTGGATGATTTCTGTGTGATAGAGAAGTGAGGATTTTTGCTTCAGGAGAGAATGTTCTTTGGGAAGGAGGGATATTTTTTTTTTTTCGGTGAGGGATTTTACTGGGGAAGACTTTTGTTGGTGGTAAGACTACTGCACAGAGAAACAAACCTAACAAAAAAAAAACAACAGAACTCTGGCGGACTTTTAAGACACCCAAACAACCAATTAAAATACTACATCACTTTATTGCTACATCAATGTTAAAAATAAACCGTTTAAAATTATAAAGCGCATTCCTTTATACCATAAATTAAATTGTCTTGAACCTATCTGAAGGGTATGTTGCACTCACAGCCTCATGAATTGTACAAACATACTGTATATCAAATATCAAAAAACATCATATGTGAGTTCAGTTGGGGGTGGGATCATTCCCAAACTCTAGGTGTTTCGCAGAATCAGGTTCAGCTTCTTCAGGGGATTTATAGAGCTCTGTGGCCTAAATTCAGATCAAACAATGTTAGAAAATATACACATTTTGCATTTTTTACAAGGATAAAACCCCTGTAGATCAAACATCCTTGTATTTTTTTTAGGGGGTGAAATAACCCCCTTAACTAGTAGGGTTCTAAGATTAGCACTTTTTCTATAAACAAACTGGGGTTGCGTCGGTAACACATTACTCAGTGTTTGATCTTTTTTCAGAATAGGCCAATATCTTTTAAAAATACCCTCTACTTCTTTATACTGACAGTTGATTTTTGAAATAAAGGCAAATTCAGCTCTATTTTTATCCTCTTTCATCTTAAAGGCTAAAAGTAAGATGAAAGAGGATAAAAATAGAGCTGAATTTGCCTTTATTTCAAAATTCAACTGTCAGTATAAAGAAGTAGAGGGTATTTTTAAAAGATATTGGCCTATTCTGAAAAAAGATCAAACACTGAGTAATGTGTTACCGACGCAACCCCAGTTTGTTTATAGAAAAAGTGCTAATCTTAGAACCCTACTAGTTAAGGGGGTTATTTCACCCCCTAAAAAAAATACAAGGATGTTTGATCTACAGGGGTTTTATCCTTGTAAAAAATGCAAAATGTGTAGAGTGACAGGTATTAAGCAGAGAAAAATCTTGAGTTGCAAATCGGTTCACACAGGAGAAGAATTCAATATAAAAAAATGTATTACATGTAACACAAAGTATGTAACGTATGTGTTAGAATGTCCTTGTCCATTACAATATGTAGGAAGAACTAAAAGGAATTTAGGTACCAGATTAAAAGAACATGTGGTTAATATAATAAAAGGAAAAAAGGACCATAATGTATCACGACATTTTAAGGAATTTCATAACTCTGACCCTAGGGGAATAAAGTTTTGTGGTATAGATACGGTGGACTCCCATTGGAGGGGAAGTAATAGGGTAAAAGGCATTTCACAAAATGAGACCTATTGGATTTTTAAATTAAACACTTTGAAGCCTAATGGTTTAAATATCGAATTGGATTTGAACTGTTTTATTTCGGATTTTTAATTTTAATATATATTTTAATAATATTTTAGATTTAATATTTTAGATTCATTTGGTATTATATTTATCTTATAGGAAATTATTATATAAAAAATTCTTTAAGTACTGAGAGGAGTTTGTATGGATTCACGAATAACATGTGGATATATGAAGGTAATATAATATAAGATTATAATTTTATAATTTTTTAATTATGATGGTAATATAATGAATGATTTTATATTTATTTTAGAGTATTATTATAGATTTAAAAAATTATTAAGTGTTAAGATATGTGTCTGGATGTATGGGTAAAGATGGTAGAGGTATATACATTTTGATGATGTATTCAAATATTGGTAGTATAATCACATTGGGATTTGATAGAAAATATGAGAGATGTAAGGTATTTTAATCAGTATAGGGGTTGTTCTATTTATTGGCCAGTAGAGGGAGTATTGTGTATCCGTTAGGGGGATGTTATATATGGATATGTATATACACATAGGGAGATATATACACTGAATTTTAATGATATTTATAGGAATGTTCTAGACTGGAAGGTAGGGAGAATATATGAGTAAGGAGTATATATATGTATATCGGTATAGTATGTTAAGATGGAGTTATTTGTATGCTGATATTTTAAATTTTATTTTATTTTATTTTATATATGGGACATTGTATAGTATGCTTTGTATTGTGGATGATAATACAGAGGTACAGGATTTGGATGAGAACGATAAACGGCTATGAGATGAAGTAAGGTGCAATGTGGACAGGTATGGGCGGCGTTTTCCAGCTTCCAAGATGGCGGTTTTGCAGTGCCTTCAGTGGAGGAAGGGCGGTATATAAGGAGTCGATGCACAGACGTCCTTACCCTTCTGAAAAAGTCATAGGAAGTGACAAAACGCGTCAGGACACGTGACGTCAGACGCATCGACGTTAACCGGAAGTGCGATCGCGGCCATCTTGGAAGTGGGAACATGTGGCCAGTGTTCCCTAACTTGCCTACACTTGTATTCCTGTGAGGAGGAGCTGCTTCATCCAAATTTATATGTAAGTTGCTACAATAAAGGATGTTATCTTTGGATTCACTGTTGTAATGGCTGATTTTGTTATGAGGAAAATGGAAGATAAACCCTGAGACTGGATGTGACCCTAATAACAAGAAGTCAACCCGGATTTGTGTTATGCCCTGTCATTTTTCTTATAGGGTAATTATCCATCAGTACACGAGTTGGAGAGTGTTGGTTTGGGTTTAAAGGTGTTCACTGAGGAATATAGAGTGTGGTGATACACTCCTGCATTATTATATGTTGTTTTTTCACAGTTTGTGCAATAGACACGTTGTGAGGGTTTTTACTTATATATTTTGGTACACAAAGGAATATTTGTTTGTGTGTAGAGATTAGTACACGGAGTGAACACATATATATATATATACATATATATATATATATATATATATTTTTTTTTTTTTTTTTTTTGCATGTTGCACATTGAGTGGCACGTGTGTATTTATTATTTGAGGTATGACACTATGTTAAGTTTTTGTTTTTTGAGGTATATTGCCATCAGGATTTGCGTGTATTGAGAAAAAGACTTGTTGGAAAAGAAAAGAAAGAAAAAAGACGATTTTGGACAATTGTTTACACCTGTGTGGGTTTATTTGTTTTGGACATTTGTTGGTTCAATTTTTGATTGTGATGTTTGATTGTTAGATAAAGAGAAAAGTTTATAATTTTTATTTGTTTAGCCTTCAAGGGTGGAGGTGGATCACTTTTCTGGGATATTACACGGGATTTTGTGCTGTGTATTTTAATATATGGTCTATGGAATTAAGCCCCATTCTCATCCCTGCACATTACACAGGTAAGCCAGAGATTTTGTCACATGACTTCATGGGAAAAAAAGGAAAATAGGTATTTAAAATGTGATTTATGCTCAAATGTATGAAGACCAATGGGAGGCAATGGGGAAGCAGCATTTAAAGGTGTTGTATGGTATAGCCTAAACTTGTACTGTAAATAAACCGCCACCTTCCATTTTGTCCCAAACATGTACAGGCACCATATTTATCTATATGTTTTACCAGAAGAATCCAATTTCCTTTTAGCTTTCAGATAACTGCCCTGTCAGGAGGTTAGAAATCAGGAAACAATTCAGCTGTTGAAAAAGAACATTAATTACCAAAAATCTTTCAGATAACTGCTCTGTCACAGGAGGATAGAAATCAGGAAACAATTCAGCTGTTGAAAAAGAACATTAATTACCAAAAATATTTTTCTTTCCTATTTCAAGGTATGGCAGGAGTCACAAATGCACCCTGACAAGTGTAAGAAAGCCAGTGATGAGCCAAAGACATACTGTAGGTAAGGCTGGCCACACAATATACATTTTTTGTTCAGCCAGGGGGTTGAACAAAATAAAAAAGTGCCAATTTCCCCATCCACACATTTGAGGTAGATGGGGGGAATCCCTTCCACTGTGCTTTTGTGTTCTGCCGGCAGGGAGCCTTCCCCGACATTCGAATACAATGATCAGTGTTGTTGGCTATACAATGATCAGTGTTGTTGGCTATTATTAATTGTTGGGGAAAAACCCAACAAGCTGGTTGTACACCAGTTGATTGACTTGCGTACAGCCAGCTAGCCCATACATGGTTCAAAATTTGCCTAGTCCCTGACTAATTTCAATCCTTGTATCACCAGCTTAAGGGGTGAGAAAGGTAAAGTGTGAGGACTGATAATGCTAAAGTCTGTCCTACTGTGATCAATGTATAAATATTATGTGACAGTCTCTGCATGTGGGGGCTTTAATGTAGGCAAGTCTGTACAATATTGAATAGGGGATTTATTTTCCAGCGTGCCAGAAGAAAGATAATCTAAAGCTTTATTTATTTGTTACTTTATTAATTTACTCATTCACTGTAAGGAATAGAGATTGCCATTTAAAAAAGACTGGATTATCAAAAATGTCCTTTTATTTGGGTATGGAGGAGCATGTGACTTGCTTTATGTGACAATGGTACTTGGTGATTGGCCCAGTGTTGTCACATGGGTGATGGTAACATGAACCCCTTGCTTTGCTCTGCACAGGTTCACTTTCAGCCAATTTGTTACAGTACTTGTAGGAACCCTGCTGTTTTTTCCAGGATTCCTCACAGGACCTCTTGCCGGGTCTTCCAGGATCCCTCTTGATAAGTCCAGGAATCCTATGAACACTAGCTCCAGGGTTACCAGTAAAGATGCCGAGCATGTCCTCTGACCAAAAGAGTATTTGAGCACCAGCCCTTGGAATGGCTAGTTCTGTGGCTTATCACCAGCTACCTTAGAGCTAAAAGTGCTAAAATACCTGCCAGTTGCCTGTTTGTTGCTGAACTTTTTTTTTCCGTACTTACCAAACTAGTATGCCAAATCACTTCCAATAATGCATTTATAATGGACCTTCTACCTTTGTGGCAAAGCCCGCTTATTCTTATTGTACCCCCTCCCCAAAACACTTTCGGGGAATTGGATAATATACTTACCTTTCTCTGTCTTCCTCCTGCAGCGCCTACTTAAGTGTGACCTCATCCTGCTTCCAGTCAAGAAGATGACCCTGCACCGTGCTGTGCTCAACATTCCCCAAGTTCTTGTCGACAGGAGGATGATGTCACCCCTGCACTGTGGAAGTTAGGGAAAGGTGAGATCTCTAGCTCCCTCCAGAGGTACTTTTATGCAATGGGTAGGGGAGGGGGCAACTTGAATAAGTGGTCGTTGCCACTGAGGTAGAAGGTTCACTATATCAGACCAGGGAGCAAGTAAAGAAGTTCATAGTTGAGGATAACATACACTTTAACATGAACTCTCTGATAATCACTAATCCAAACCCTTTTCCACAGGTTGGGATTTGATGACTGCTCCAATGAAGCTGCTCTGTATGCCGGTTTCCAGACTGACCCTCTCACTGGTACAGGAGTAGCATCCACATGATCCAGATGGAACATGTCTGAGATACCTGGCAATATTCCAGGGCTGATGATCAGAGGACTGGGACATTGGCCGTCATGGGTTAATGTGAGTGTTACTGGGGGAGTTAAGAGCTCTTACTGTGGAAAGTGGAGCTCTGTTTTTGTTACATGGCTAGAGCAGGGGCGGACTGATCATTCGAGCACTCGGGCACTGCCAGAGGGCCCGGGGTCAGAAGGGGGCCCCATAAAATGCCCCTGGTACCTTTTATAGGCTTTTTTGGGTGTGTTTTGAGTGTGGGCAAGGACACAGGGGCCCCATGATCCCCAATTGCCTGAGGGCCCCATGAGTTGTCAGTCCGTCCCTGGGCTAGAGTTGCCATTTTTCCTTTGTTATATTGGAAATCAGACAACTAAACCAGCACTGACCAACACAGACACCCTTTTCTTCCAGTGTTCTAAATTGGACATCTTGAGAATTACATTTACAACTGTAATGAATGGGTTAATGCTAACGTGTTAGTGCTGTCTGCATCAAAGCTGATATAAAAGATACAAAATAATGCAACAAGGTGTGAATAAATCAATAATTGCATTTTATGATGCAATTTAATGTAGGTACTTGCATTTGATTTAGTATCAGCTTCTTGTAATCCTTTATACAAAAACTAGGGACCATCAGGGCTGGGACCCAGCGAGGTGTGCTGCATGAAAATGTGTTGGAAAGGAGCATGGTGACAGGTAAACTCCCAGGATGTTGCTAAGTGAGGCCAAGTTATTACTGTTCACCTTCACCATCACAGTGATGAGCTCTCAAACTGTGAGCTCAGAGATACTGCATCGGGGGGGAGAGCGCAGGTGAAGGGGGTGTGAATCGGAGAAAGAGCTCACTTCTGTGAAAGTGAAGGTGAACAGTAATAGCTGAGCCATGCTTAGCAACATCCTGGACAGCTTCAGGCCAGGCTTCTTAAGGTATGTAAATGGCCTATCCCTATAGCAAGGGCATTATTCAGTTTTGGTCAAAGCTGCTTTTTCTTATCTGCAGACATCCCTTATCTGTATAGGCTTTTTTTTCATAAAGGTGAACTGTTCCTTTAAATATGAGCTGCATCTTCTTCTTCAAAATTTAGAAAATCTGTACACGTTTATGCTCGCACAACTCTTTAATTCCCTCCAATATTTACACAATTTTGAACCCTTTTTTTATGAAATCCAATTTAAAAAACATTTATAAATAGATCCCATAGTGTCAATACGGTAAAAATATTGATTATTTGAAATGATATTAGGTGATTTTGCGATATTTGAGGTTTTCCAAAAAAATGTGATGCCTGTCAGTTTTCCAGGTTTTGTTAGTAAAAAAAGTTATTTGGTAATTGTAGTGATTTATTGTTTTTTCATGATATGCTGTGCTGTTTTTGAGGTTTTTATTTCTTTTGTTTGTTCTTTAGTTATGTTCATGGGGCCTTTCATTAGTGAAGGGTGCTCAAAGTGGAGTCTACACTTGTAATTGAACATTTGCTCTTGAAGCTGCTTTTTTGTTTGCAGCATATTACTGCATTATTGAAATAAAAAAAAAAAAAAAGAAGTGCAAGAACAGTGTACAAGTAAACTACCACCCAATAAATCACTTACTTTTCACTGCGCTTCAAAACCCCCATAGAAAAAATAAAAGTCAGGCATACATTAGTTCTTTATCCCCCTGAATAAAATGGTTTTGCTGCTGGCCAATTTACACTGTTGTAACCTGTGCAGTATCTTAACCCCTTGACGCCGACGTCACACAAATATGCGACCTCACGGAACTGCGCTTTTTTCTGTGGGGCTGCATATTTGCGTACCTGTCTTTGTGCTGGGAGCGCGCCACACTGCATACTCCCAGCACAAAGACCGCGGTGTCACTGAGAGCACCGGGTCCCGTTCTAACGATCGGGACCTGGGAATCCCGATTTCGGGTCACAAGATCGCTGTGATAGCCTCTAATTGGCTATCACAGTGATCAGTCGCTGTGCAGCCCGGCCTCCTTGTTTTATACATTGATACATTGTATCTCTCTAACTCCTGGCATAGAGAGAAAAAAATTTGTAAAAAAAAAAGATAAATAAATATTCAAAAATAAAATAACAAATAAAAAAAAAATACCTAGATCAAGGTTTGATCTAGTTCAGTGCCAGGGTTATTGTATGGGTCAAGGACAGGGCCAAAGTTCAAGGTCAAAAGTCAGGATTTAAAAAAAAAATTGGTATCAGTGTCAGTGTTTTTTAGGTAAAAAAAAAAAGACAAAAACAAAATGCACACTATTGTTTCTGGGCTGTAGTACGGGTACAAACAACGCTGCGATCGTCAAGAGCTGGAAAAGTTATTTTGGGTTGTTTTTTGGTGGTAGGTTATGGTAGTAACAAGAAACACACAGCTAAAAAATATTTTTACTATTTTGGGCCAGTTTTCCTTTGATAACAAAAAAAAATCAGGAGATATCCATTACCATTTACCACCAAATGAAAGCCCAATTTGTCCTGAAAAAAATGTGGTATAATTCACCTGGATGTACAAAGTAGCTGTGATGATATGTACGGTTTTACTAACACATGTCATTGTTGCAAAATTGTGCTTAGGCATTTAGATTTGTTTTACCCTTAAGCGAGAAGGGGTTAAAACAGTTGTAAAGGTTTGCTTTTTTTTATTAACATACATGTTAGAGTTACCTGCTGTGTGCAGTGGATTTGCATAGAACAGCCCTGCACCCCCCCTTCTGTGGTCCCCCACTAGCACTGTAGGCTCCTCCTCCCTTCTGAGTGCCCCCATAGGAAACTGCTTCCTATGAGGGCACAAATGCATGCATGATCCAAAACTTGGCTGTGCGTGTTTATTGAACAGCGCAAAGCATACTCGTCCCCACCCACCCACTTCTGCATCTTAGGTCTTTGGTGAGAGAGAGCAGCACTGCTCTTATTGTACACAGTCCTGGTTCGAAGTCTGGCTCAGGTAAGTATCAAAGATAGAAAAAACCTTTAAACGTTACAACCCCTTTAATACTTATAATAATGCCCCAGCCCTTGTCTTTGGGTCTAGCCTTGCTATTCCTAATATTCCTGCTACTTGTCAATTTTACACTTCTGTGTCATCTGCTGTAAATAATTCTTGTTATAGAAAGCATGCCTGTGGTTTTTTTAATACATTTTGGCCGATTTGCACTCCATTAAAAATATTCTGCTGCTGGCCAATTTTAATCTGATCATCTGCAGTCTCTTGTTTCCTTATGAAACTTGATGGAACATTGTCCTGTCGTTGGCCAATTTCTATCAGCTAGAACAGGGACAGCCACAGAGAACTACTGGCCAATTCTATCTGCCGGTCCAAGTGGGCCTTATTGCCGTTTGATGTAAAAGCATGTATCACTGTAAAGCTACTTAAAGTTTTTTTTTTAACTTAAAGGTAAACTTCAGCAATTTAGTCACTTTTTAAAATGTGCTAGCTTATATGGGATAAGGCCAACAAAGTGCATGACACTTCACAGACTTTCCTTTAATTCTGGTGCTCCAATGCTGCACCTTCAGTTCCTGCAGATTCAGATTCATATGCAGCCTCTCTGTCAACCCCTCCGCTCTGCTGGAGCGCTATGTATTATGTGAACCCATTCAGAAAATACAAAGCCTCCTGTGAATGGACAGAAGAGCAGAGGGATGAGCAGAGAGCTATATGAGAAAGCAGGATTACTCCTGGATCTGGTAGACCCCTGATGCATTCTGTGCTTGCAGTACCTGTAGATGGAAAGGACAAAGTCCCTGAATTGAAGTTTGCCAAGCTGCTGCCTCTGGGATTCTGAGGCCCTGAGCCCAAAAGTGCTCAGAGCTAAGCGCTTCCAGGTTTCAATCTAAGCGGAAGAGATTAGCCAGCACTCTTTCCATGTGGAACTCACCTGCAGGGATGCCAGGCACACAAAAAAGCTTCATGACTACATGTCGGTAGGAGTGATCAGGTAGCTTTACATCTACATGTAAAGATATAAAAATCATCTGTATTTTCTATGTTTAGCCAATCAGATTCTGTTGGCTGTAAAGCCACAAAATCACTTCTATCTGCTGGCCCATATTTACCCTGCACTTGTGTGCACTTGGGATGAGTTTTAGCAACAGTGGAGATGTTTGGAAGTGGGGCTGTGTACATATGACATTGGTCACAAGACAGTTAAACAGTAAAACAAATATAAAAAAAGAAAACAAATCAACTAATATGCATTTTTATAACTTTATTGAGATGTTATGCTCTTGAAACAGTCTGATTAATTTGTGCTCCATCAGCTTTAAAAGAAGGTAAGTGAGATGTGTCCCATTAGAAAGAAAGAATAAAAATATTTCTATCTTCTATTGGATGATTTTCCCTATAAGATATGAATAAAGTTTTAGTAAAAGTAAAACAACTTCAAAATATAAAGTTTCATCTAAGCTAAATATCTCCCCTAAAAATGTTTGAGCCTATGCTGCCCCCAAATACACACAGGAATGTCATTGCACCCATTAGGGGCACCTATGTATGAAAACTAAAAATTCTGAATGAACCCTCTACACACTGCTAAACACCCTTTCTAGCAAACGTTGCATAAAAATAGGGATTTTTAGTTCACATAGATTGCAATACATGTTTAGGCTGGTCCACTGCATCACCATAACCCCTCTCTGGCCAGTCTCTTCTCTACTCAAAATGCAAAATACTTGCTTATAGAAAACTTTAGTTGATATTGTGCCAATATGGGGCAAATAGACACAAGATGTAGAAGAGCTATAGGTTGAAGTCTGGTCACTGACCTGCACTATGCAATATAAATTAAATATACCTGTGCTCAAATCCCAACAGCTATACATTTACATGCAGCGGGCAAAATAACTATTGAACACGTCACCATTTTTTTAGGTAAATGTATTTCTAAAGTTGCAATTGACATGAACTTTTCACCACATGTCGATAAAAACCCATGCAATCAATACATACAAAGAGACCAAAACAAATATGTTCAGGAGATAAGGTATGTGTAATAAAATGGAATGACACAGGGAAGAAGTATTGAACACATGGAGAAGGGGACATGCACAAAGGCATGGAAAGTCAAGACACCAACTGACATCTTTCAGTAATTAGAAAGCAATCCTGTCCATTGTCAGTGCAAATGAATATCAGCTGGTTCAGTCTCAACTGATGGCCTATAAAAAGGTGTCTCATTACCAAGGTGTCACACAAGAAACATCTCATGATGAGTAAAATCAATGAGCTCTCTCAAGACCTTTGCAACTTTACAGTTGCAAAACATACTAATGGCAGTGGTTACAGAAGGATTTTTAAACTTCTGAATGTTTCTGTGAGCACTGTTGGGGCCATAATCCAGAAGTAGAACATCATTTCACCATAAACTAGCCACAGCCAGGTGGTGCTCACAAGATTTCTGATAGAAGAGTGAAAAGTATTTTCAAAAAGGTTGTCCAAGAGCCAAAGACCACTTGTGGAGAGCTTCAGACAGAAAGAGACATTTAAAGTTTGCTGCACAACATTTAGACAAGCCTGTGAAATACTGGGAGAATATAGTCTGGTCAGATGAGACCAAATTTGAACTCTTTGGATGCCATAATACACACCATGTTTGGAGGTCAAATGGCACTGCACGTCACTCCAAAAACACTATACCGACAGTGAAATTTGGAGGCGGGAACATCATGGTGTGGGGCTGTTTTTCAGCATACGGTACTGGCAAACTTCATGTCATTGAAGGAAGGATGAATGGAAAAATGTATCAAGACATTCCTGATAAGAATCTGCTGCCATCTACCAGGATCATGAAGATGAAACGAGGGTGGACATTTCAGCAAGACATTGTTCCCAAACACAAAGCCAAGGAAACTCTCATTTGGTTTCAAAGAAAGAAGATAAAGCTGCTAGAATGGCCCAGTCAATCACCTGACTTGAATCCAATAGAAAATCTATGGAAAGAACTAAAGACCAGATTTCCTAGAAGGGGCCCACGGAACCTTCAAGGTATGAAGACTGTGTGGAAGAGTGGGCCAAAATCACATCTGAGGAGTACATGTGACTAGTTTCTTCATACAAGAGGTGTCTTGAAGCTGTCATTACAAAGTAAGGATTTTGAACAAAGAATTAAACTTCAGTTAATGTGTTCAATACTTTTTCCCTGTGTCATTTCATTTTATTACACATAACTTAATCTCTGAGAGAGAGAGATACACACACACACACACACACACACATTAGGTGTCTAAGGACTATATGTTACCAGTAAAAATACTAAATGAACCCTCTGCATGGTGCTATAGCCCCCTTCTAGTAATCTTTGCATGAACACAGCAATTTTTAGTTCACATGCATTGCAATACATGTTTAAGCTGGCCAACTGCGTCAAAGTAATCCCTCTCTGGCCAGCCCTACTCTACTCTAACTCTAGTCTACTCTAACTCTAGTCTACTCAAACTAATTTTTTTTTTTTTTATATATATATGTATATGTATTTTATATATATATATTTGTTTATATTTGTATATGTTTTATAGTTTTTAATTTTATTACCATACTCCTAATCTTCTCTACTGTAGTTTACTCTAGTTTACATTAGTAGTAGTGGTAGTAGTAGTAGTTTACATTATTGTACTCCAACTCTACTCCACCTCTTCTCTAATTCCTGCTACTCTTCTCCTACTCTAGTCCTCTCCTGCTCCTTCTCTACTCCTCCTCCACTTTTTACATTTTTACTAGTTTACATTAGTAGTAGTAGTAGTAGTTTACATTAGTGTACTCCAACTCTACTCCACCTCTTCTCTAATTCCTGCTACTCTTCTCCTACTCTACTCCTCTCCTGCTCCTTCTCTACTCCTCCTCCACTTTTTACATTTTTACTAGTTTACATTAGTAGTAGTAGTAGTTTACATTTGTGTACTCCAACTCTACTCCAATTCCTGCTACTCTTCTACTCTACTCCTCTCCTGCTCCTTCTCTACTCCTCCTCCACTTTACTCCTCCCATATCCTGCTTCTACTCTACTCCTCTTCCTATGCTACTCCTCTCCTTCTCCTCCTCTTTCTCTACTGTACTGTATCTCTAGCCTGCTGCTGTACTCAATACTTACCTCCTCATATTTGGTATATGATTTGTTGCATAGTGAATATGAAAAATCAGTTGTTAGAAATTGGATGGTCCAACCAAAATTATGCCTATGTGGGTTTGGGTGGTTTTGGTGGTGGACGCTTGCGTTTCCTGGGAAATCGGGTAAATTTTTGATTTTCCAGGCATTGAATAAAATGTGGTCTTAGGAGCTTTATATTGTACTTACACTCTGGATTACCTCCAGGAGTCAAAAGCTCAACCATATTTGCAGCTGAATACATGACACAACTGGGATCATTTGCTGGCTGCTGCTGCACTTTTAATAATGTAATGTGTTTTAGTCGGTCTTTCAGAAGAACTCTATAGCATTGTTCAGTCTGTTTAAAGGCAGCTGATGTATAATCGATCACCAGTTGACTGTCGGCCATCACCACCCGATTACCATTATAGGCCGTTACAAAAACATGTCCTGGCAGTAGGTGTAACTGAATGGTTGGTTTTAACACTGGTATTACAATTGAGCCAACCATTCTTATGTGCATGTTCTGTGTGTGTTGAAATTGATTTTTCATTATTTTGACTACAGCCTGGACAACAGCAAAGCTGACAGACTGATCATTTTCAATGTTAGCCTTGTCCTGCATGCGGAGTCCCAATTGTGGGATCCAGGCTGCAGTAGGGTCAAGTTTTAAAACCTTCGCCTGTGGCTCGCTGTCTTTACATGGTGGCCTCTTTCTTTTCCTCTTTCCACGATCCTGCTGGCGTTCCAACGTAGGTGGGTCCTCTGTAGAGCGGCTTGTTGAAGCTGAAGAAGATAAATCATCTAACATATTATTATATGCCGTGCTACTTTGCTATATATTTATATACAGTATATATATGTGTTTTTGCGTTTTTTGCACACGTTTAAAAAATCATTTAGGGCCTAAAGATGACACAAAACTCCAAAACATTATATATATTTTCTGAAATCAGAGACCTTAGAGCAGGGGTCCTCAAACTTTTTAAACAGGTGGCCAGTTCACTGACCTTCACACTGTTGGGGGGTCGGACTATAGTTTGAAAAAATATGAACAAATTCCTTTGCACACCGCACATATCTTATTTGTAGTGCAAAAAAAACAGGAAAAAACAATACAATATTAAAAATGCACTGCACACGGTAACGCACTGGACACCGCAATGCACTGTAACTCACTGGACACCAAAATGCACTGTACACTGTAATTCACTGGACACCAAAATGCACTGCACACTGTAATGCACTGTACACTGTAATTCACTGTACACCACAATACACTGTACACTGTAACGCACTAGACACCAACATGCACTGTACACTGTAACGCACTGGACACCAACATGCACTGTACACTGTAACGCACTGGACACCAACATGCACTGTACACTGTAACCCACTTGACACCGCAATGCACTGTACACTGTAATGCACTGGACCTGGTGCATTGTATGCTCTCCTCCTCCTCTCCTGTTGCTCCTCTGGCTGCAGAGAAATCAGCCTTAAGTCAGGGGGTGATTCTTCACCAGGCTGCCGCATGCTTGGTCCTCACAGCCGAGAACCCAGCAAGCAGCCTAGCTATTTGCTGGCGCCATATTTTTTTTTTTTTTTTTGGGTCAGGTAGATTACTTTGGCGAGCCGTATCTGGCCCACAGGCCATAGTTTGAGGACCCATTGCCCTAGAGAATAAAATAGTGGTAGTTCCAGTTTTTTTTATGTCACACGATATTATCGCAAAGGTCTATGAAATGCAAAATTTCAGTAAAAAATACACTTAAGTTAATTTTAGGGCACAAAAAGCAAAAAATTATCTATTTTTTTAGTAAAATATAAAAGACGAGGTTGCATCGAGTAAATAGATATCCAACATGTCGAACCTTAAATTTGCGCACACTTGTGTAATGGTAACAAACTTTAGTAACCCTATATTTTCTATAGGTGACACTTTTAAAGCCCCTTATAGGTCATCAGTTTAGCGTTACAGAGGATATCTCGTGCTAGAATTATTGCTCTCATTCTGGCGTGTGTTGCGATATGTAACGTGTATCGCAATCATCGCTTTCATGCGTAGACGCCCCTGCGCACGCTTTTATGTTTGTACGTGCGTACATATGTGGGGGTGGGGAGTCCTTGAAAAATTTGTTGGGGTTATATATTTGGATGTAACTTTTAATTTTTTAAAAATTAAACTTTTTTTTTTTTTTTACTTAACTTTTTTTTTCATCACACATGGGACAAAAAGTGATGATTTTTGGTGACAGATTCTCTTTTTTTAAAAACATACAGAGTCTAAAAGACCCTGCATGTCCCTCCTGTGCTCCACTGAATTTAATGCTGTGCATATCGCAACGCATTACATTTTATTCCAGCCTTGATGTCCGGTAATCTGCCGACGGGGACCCGGAAGTGACGTCACATCACTTCCAGGTCAGGACAAGAAGGGGAAGGGAACAGATGTGTTCGCTCTCCTCCCTCTGCTATACACGTTGGCAGTCACTGAAATGGTCCTGAGCCCGCAGATGGGCAAGCGGAGCCGGGGCAGAGGCTGGCAACATAGTAGGCTGTGTGGAAGCAATCGGGCGGCAGCGTTGCCACCTGAATGCTTCCACCTGACAGGTGAGCCCTGCTGCTTGCCCGCAGCAGGGCTACAGGTAACAAAAAACTACCTGACCGACGCCCGGAACTACATGTCCTCGGCGTCGGCCCATATGAATTGCACATCCCTGAGAGAGATATACAGTCATATATATAAAAGCAAAGTGAAAACCATAGATATATGTAAACCTTAACTTATAGCAGATATTCAAAGCCCAGTTCTATCCACATAAAAACACTTGTGATTGGTGCTGCTTCTCCTTTAAAATGCTCACTCATCAGACTGTATGGACCCCTTAATAATAATCAGGTCTGAATGCATGTTGGATGTAATCTCCACACTCTCCTGCTGTTATACTCCACCTTGCTCTTCTCCAACCTTGGAAGGTAAAAATATCTGTACCGCCAGTTAGCTCCTTTCCTTTAACCATCAGACTCCCAGAGTCGGTCACCAAACTGTCACTTCATAAAGCTCATGTGATGACACAGACCAGAAAGAACCCTCATCATTTTCCATCTGTATTATTTTTAACACACATATAAAAACATAAGCATATGTATTGACGTTGCCCTGTGCCTGATCCTGCACCCGGAATGACAAGCCTGCATAAGCTGTAAGGGAACCCCGCTGCTCCACTACTCACCTGGAGCCAGAGTGTGTCACAACTTAAGCAGAGGTGAGGTCACCAACTGAAGTCACAACCAGGGGCGGACTGACCCTTTGGAAACTCGGGCACTGCCCAAGGGCCCGGGGTCAGTAGGGGGCCCCATGAGATGCCCCTGGTACCTTTTTCATAGACTTTTCTGAGTTTGGGCAAGGACACAGGGGCCCCATGATCTCCTATTGCCCGGGGGACCCATGAGTTGTCAGTCCGCCCCTGGTCACAACCTACACATTTTGCAACATCCGAACGTCATCAAGCAGAGGTACGGCTGCGACATCCTCCACTCGCTAAGAACTATTTTACAATGAACCATCTGCATGTAAGTTAGCCAGCTGGGCCATGATATATTATTATAAGCAATTATTTTTTTACAAATATCATGTGGAAGAGCAGGATTACAATTAAGAACCAATAAGATCAACCAATTTGTACCCAGTAATAATAAAAATCCATAAACCGTTATCTAAGAAAATTGCCATTTAGTGATGTTGTAATACATAACCATCATCATCAAAAATGCATATACAATCTAATGTCATCTAGTGGCCATTTATGAAAAATAGTAAAATGAAAATAAAAATGAAAAAATGTGTGCTCCCCATTTATAAAATCGCTATCAACACCTATCTAGCTTAGTTTGAATGATAAAATCTCAGAAGTATGAAATATCTCCTCCTTGATACTGGAGATAAAACAATTGAGATCTTTCTCTATCTTCAAATCCTGTGGGCTCAGGGCTTCCAATTTGTAAATCCCCTGGGTTTTCTTTCTAGAATTATTCCCCAGTTGTGTTTTCTTCACTATTTTTGTTTGCATATTAGGGTCACCTACACACATATATACAGTGGGGATCGAAAGTTTGGGCACCCCAGCTAAAAATTTGTATTAATGTGCATAAAGAAGCCAAGGAAAGATGGAAAAATCTCCTAAAGACATCAAATTACAGATTAGACATTCTTATAATATGTCAACAAAAGTTAGATTTTATTTCCATCATTTACACTTTCAAAATAACAGAAAACAAAAAAATGGCGTCTGCAAAAGTTTGGGCACCCTGCAGATTTTATAGCATGCACTGCCCCCTTTGCAAAGCTGGGACCTGCCAGTGTCATGGATTGTTCTCAATCATCGTCTGGGAAGACCAGGTGATGTCAATCTCAAAGGTTTTAAATGCCCAGACTCATCTGACCTTGCCCCAACAATCAGCACCATGGGTTCTTCTAAGCAGTTGTCTAGAAAACTGAAACTGAAAATAGTTGACGCTCACAAAGCTGGAGAAGGCTATAAGAAGATAGCAAAGCGTTTTCAGATGTCAATATCCTCTGTTCGGAATGTAATTAAGAAATGGCAGTCATCAGGAACAGTGGAAGTTAAAGCAACATCTGGAAGACCAAGAAAAATATCAGACAGAACAGCTTGCAGGATTGTGAGAAAAACAATTCAAAACCCACGTTTGACTGCACGATCCCTCCAGAAAGATCTGGCAGACACTGGAGCTGTGGTACACTATTCCACTATAAAGAGATACTTGTACAAATATGGTCTTCATGGAAGAGTCATCAGAAGAAAACCTCTTCTACGTCCTCACCACAAAAATCATCGTTTGAACTTTGCAAATGAACATATAGACAAGCCTGATGCATTTTGGAAACAAGTTCTGTGGACCAATGAGGTTAAAATTGAACTTTTGGCCGGAATGAGCAAAGGTACGTTTGGAGAAGAAGGGGCACAGAATTTAATGAAAAGAACCTCTGTCCAACTGTTAAGCATGGGGTTGGATCAATCATGCTTTGGGGTTGTGTTGCAGCCAGTGGCACAGGGAACATCTCACGAGTAGAAGGAAAAATGGATTCAATAAAATTTCAGCAAATTGTGGATGGTAACTTGATGCCATCTGTGAAAAAGCTGAACTTAAAGAGAGGATGGCTTCTACAAATGGATAATGATCCTAAACACACCTCGAAATCCATGGGGGATTACATCAAGAGGCGTAAACTGAAGGTTTTGCCATGGCCTTCACAATCTCCTGACCTCAACATAATTGAAAATCTATGGATAGACCTTAAAAGAGCCGTACGTGACAGACAGCCCAGAAATCTCAAAGAACTGGAAGACTTTTGTAAGGAAGAATGGGCAAAGATACCTCAAACAAGAATTGAAAGACTCTTGGCTGGCTACAAAAAGCGTTTACAAGCTGTGATACTTGCCAAAGGGGGCAGTACAAGATATTAACTCTGCAGGGTGCCCAAACTTTTGCAGACGCCATTTTTTGGTTTTCTGTTATTTTGAAAGTGTAAATGATGGAAATAAGATCTAACTTTTGTTGACATTTATAAGAATGTATAATCTGTAATTTGATGCCTTTTGGAGATTTTTCCATCTTTCCTTGGCTTCTTTATGCACATTAATACAATTTTTTAGCTGGGGTGCCCAAACTTTCGATCCCCACTGTATATATATATATATATATATATATATACTGTATATGGCTTGTTCTTTATTCTAGGAAACTATATTCTAAAGTTGAGTGATAATTCACAGACTTATAGGTAGAGCTGCCTAGCGGGTACATCTGAAAGCAGCGGCTGGGTTCATTTGCTAGTAGCACACTAAAAAAATTAGAGCTTTCAAAAATAGACGTGTTAATAGTTTATGTAATTTCCATTTTGCTCATAAAAATAAACAGCAGAGAATCCCAAATCAAATCAATATTTGGTGTGACCACCCTGTGCCTTCAAAACAGCATGAATTCTTTAAATCTTCTAGGTACACTTGCACACAGTTTTGAAGGCACTTGACAGGTAAGTTGTTCCTAAACATCTTGGAAATAACAACAGATCTTTAGATGTAGGCTGCCTCAAATCCTTCTTTCTCCTTATGTAATCACATACAGACTGGATGATGTTGAAATCAGGGCTCTGTGGGGGCCAAGCCATTATTTTCTGGACTCCTTTTTCTTGTGTACACTGAAGATAGTTCTTAATGACATTGGCTGCATGTTTGAGTGTCGTTGTTCTGCTGCGGAATAAATTAGGGGCCAATCACACACCACAATGATGGTATGGCATGATGGATAAGTATCTGCCTGTATTTCTCAGCTTTGAGAACATCATTGATCCTGACCAAATCTCCAACTCCAAATCTTCAGCTCCATTTGCAGAAATACAGCCCCAAACTTGCAAGGAACCTCCACCATGCTTCTGTTACCTGCAGACACTCATTATTGTACTGCTCCCAAGCCCTTTGCAAACAAACTGCCTTCTACTACAACCAAATAGTTCAAATTTTGACTCATCGGCCCAGAACACCTGCTGCCATTTTTCTGCACCCCGGTTCCTATGTTTTCATGCATAAGATATGGAAACAAGGCCTAGGCGACTCAACTATGCATGAAAACTGGCGTGCAAAAAAATGACAGCAGATGCTGTGGTCCAATGAGTCAAAATATGAAATATTTGGCTGTGGCAAAAGGCAGGTAGTTTGCCAAAGGGCTGGAGTGCGGTACAATAATGAGTGTCTGCAGGCAATAATGAAGCATAGTGGAGATTCCATGCAAGTTTGGGGCTGCATTTCTGGAAGTGGAGTTGGAGATTTGCTTAAGATCAATGGAGTCCTCAATGCTGAGAGATACAGGCAGATAATTATCCATCATGCCATACCATCAGAGAGGCGTGTGATTGGCCCAAATGTATTCCTCAGCAGGAGAATGACCCCAAACATACAGCCAATGTCATTAAGAACTATCTCCAGTGTAAACAAGAACGAGAGTCTTGGTAGTGATGGTTTGGCCCCCATAGAGCCCTGATCTCAACATTATCATGTCTGTCTGTGACTACATGAAAAAACAGAAAGAGTTGCGGCAGCCTACAGCCATAGAAGATATTTGGTTAGTTCTCCAAGATGTTTGGAACAACCTACCTGCCGGGTTCCTTCAGAAACTGTATGCAGGTGTACCTGGAAGAATTTATGCTGTTTTGAAGGCAGAGGGTGGTCACACCAAATATTGATTTGATTTGGATTCCTCTTCTGTTCAATTACTTTCCATTTTGTTCATTAATAAAAATAAATGATTAACACTTCTATTTCTGAAAGCATTCCTTATTGACAGCAATATATATATAAAATCTGTCTAAAGTTCCTCAAAGTATAGGTGGAAGAACTACTCACCCCCCTGCCTCTAGGTCAGGCTGTTCTCCACCTCCTACCCACTCCTAGCACAACCCCTTGTCTGAGCCGCCCCCTCCTTCTAGCATTGCTCTACATCTGCCTGAGCTACATGCAAACAGCCTATAGAAGTAGATGCATGTCACAATCTGGATCATCTGCACGGCCCTGTGTGCACACAATCTGCATTTGGGGCTGCGCAGCTATCACATTTTGACATGTGGCTGTGTCATTGCAGCTGCTGCATCTGCATCCGCTTCTGTAGTTTGTTTCTGCATCCACCCTGAGCTGCATGCAGGCAAAGGCAGCCTGCACACAGGACGGGGTCCAATGCCCATCTGAATGAGGCTTTAATTGCGATATTTGGCATGGATGCGCTTCATATTGTTGCGCTCTACTACTCCGTGCCTGGTGGGTGACAGAGAAGTTGAGGGCTCATGCACATAGGCCCTCTGAGCCATATAGTGTAATACCAGGCATATCTTTGCCATAGGTCTTATGTATAGTTGGCTGCCAACAGCCTGTAGAAATCAATACCAGAATGATATACGCAGCAGCTGTATTCATATTTACACATCCCAGCAGTAATTCCATACAGGGACAAATACCTACAGGGATGCAGAGCATATGTCCCTATACACATCAATCACAAAACTCCAGTACCACGGGGGATGGGCATTAATAAATGGGAACTGCTGCTGTGTGTTGCACCTTGGCATTGATTTCTACTAGCTGAATGCAAGACCTGTTATTTGCTAGCACAGGAACATGCCCAGTTTTTATACAGTACAGCTCTCAGTTCCCATGTGCATGAGCCATTAGAACACATCTTTGCATGAACGATAACCCCCACTGACTACGGGAATTATAGGCCCCTTCTAGCAACAATAGTTACCCCAGCAGGAAGAATATATACCCCAATAACAACAGTAGATGTATGAGCAACAATAAATAGCAAGAATAGTTACCCCAGCAGGAAGAATATATACCCCAACAACAACAGTAGATGTATGAGCAACAATAGATAGCAGTAATAGTTACCCCAGCAGCAAGAATATATACCCCAACAACAACAGTAGATGTATGAGCAACAATAGATAGCAAGAATAGTTACCCCAGCAGCAAGAATATATACCCCAACAACAACAGTAGATGTATGAGCAACAATAGATAGCAAGAATAGTTACCCCAGCAGCAAGAATATATACCCCAACAACAACAGTAGATGTATGAGCAACAATAGATAGCAATAATAGTTACCCCAGCAGCAAGAATTTATACCCCAACAACAACAGTAGATGTATGAGCAACAATAGATAGCAATAATAGTTACCCCAGCAGCAAGAATATATACCCCAACAACAACAGTAGGTGTATGAGCAACAATAGATAGCAAGAATAGTTACCCCAGCAGCAACAATAATTAGCCAAGCATCAAGAAAAGATAGCCCAGCAGTAACAATAGATACCCCAGCAGCAATAATGTGCCTCTTAGCAGCAACAATAGATGCCTATACTGTTCCTCAGCAGCAACAATAGATCCACATTCTCTATGTAACATGAACAATTAGTTATGGGGAAACTGTGCACTCAGCCAGGAGGAGCGAGGACACTAGGAGTGGGCACAGGCAGCAAACCTACAGGCAGCAGATCTCTCTCAGTCCCTGCAGCCTGTTCCTGGCTCCCCTGTCAAGGCATATCCCCTACCCTATACAGGGAGAGGGCAGCTTCACATAGATCTCTGTTGGAGACTGTCAGAACTGCTGCAGCCGCCGGCCAGCACTATAGAGGCAGCGTTGGCAAATGCATCCGCCTGCTTACTCTGTGGCCGGCACAGCTGCAGAGAGCTGAGAAAGTCCCACTCGTTCCCCGCGTACATCAGTGGGGGTGTCAGACCCTAGTTCAGCCAGAAGGAAAGCCCTGTGTATATATCTATCTATCTCACACATGGACATGTTTTCTGTTCAGCATTAGGGACTCAAGCCTCCACATCACAAGGCCCCAATGATGAAGAGAACTGAATGACATGTCACTTGGGACACTTCAATAACATTCTAGCAAAATGTAAACAACCCCATCCACCAAAATGTGATCTAGTGAATGAATTCTACAAATTCTACATAATTAGGGGATTAAAAATGCATTGTATGACAAGTGTATTATAAGGAAAAATCTATTGTTGCTATTAGCAACCAGTCAGAATTCATTTCACAGCCTGGTGCAGCACTGACAGCTAGAGGCTGACTGGTTGCTAGGGGCAACAAGAGATTTCTGTCACAGCACACTTCTCCTACATCATCCCCAGACAGGGCTTTCAGTGATTGCTGCATAGGGATGATGGCAGGCTGTGCATAACACACAGCCCTGATACCCAAAGGGATGCTGGGACTTGTAGTCTGCACAGACTCCAGCCTCAGGCTCATCACTACATCCTATATCATGGCATATGGGAGGGGCCTGGAAACCACAGGGCAGGCCTACCACACCAAACCCCACCCACAGGGAGAATAACTAGTCCTCTAGAGGAGGGGTAGGCCTTGTAGGTGGGGCTAGCACTGTAATTGGGATTACTGGTGGGCCATTCAGATTCCTAGGGACACTGCTGGGGACAGGCCCATCAAAACAGAGAAACGGTAACCATAGCAACGGTTTAAAAAATTTATTTAATAACACTCACTTATTGTCTCTGGGCGTTCAGACGTCATCTCCGGTCTTCTCTGAAACGAAATCACTGTAAAATCGCTGTGGATGTGACTAGAAATTACCAAAGTCTCCCTGCTTCCCTCCTCTCCAATCTCTCAAAGCAGAGTGAGCTGTTAGTGTCAGAAGTGACAGGTGGAGGTCACCTGACCCTGACCGACCAATCACTGGAGACTTTCTTCATTTTCTTGCACTCCGGCTAAACTGCACGATTTGTGGCTCACAATGACTTTATATTCCTAATAAATTATATATTTTCCGAAAGCAGAGACTCTGGAGAACACATTGATGCTAGTTTCAAATTTTTATCTTACAGCATACTAGCACAGCGGTTTAATAAACCCCCTATTGTTAGTAAAAAAATGTATATAAGTTAGTTTTGATGTATACAAACACTAAAAAATTCTCATTGTTTGATGAAATATAAAAGATAAGGTTGAGCCAAGTACAAACCCAACATGTCAAGCCATAAAATTGAAATGGCAACAAACTTTGATACCCCAAATTATCCATAGGTGATGCTTTAAAGGGCTCTTTGCAGGTCATCAGTTTTGTCTTTTTAGATCTGTCCTAATAAAGAAATGGTTTTATCGGATGGCAGTCATTCCTCCATGCTTAGATCTAAGCTAGACTAGCACTTGATAGTCCTGGCAGACAAGGGTGGACCAGCCTGGAGCAGTAGTTTTGGTGTTCTTCAGTTCACAGTTAACCATGAATGATGGCCCTAGAATTGTTCTCTCATTCATATTTAATATGTGTGATACAATCAGTTTTTCTTTGGCACACTCTACATACGTGTTTACATTTGTATGTGCATGCACTTATGTAGACGGTGGGGGGCATTACCCCTTGGTGACCAAAGGTAAAACAAATGTTAATGCCTGAACACCATTTTGCAACTTTGGCAAGTGTTAGTACAACTGTACATATCGGTGCGACTACTTATTGTATCCAGGTCCATTATACCATGGTGTATTTCAGGACAAATGGGGCTTTCTTATAGTGGTAAATGGTAATGGATAGCTCCTGATTTTTATTTTTATTATCAAAGGGAAACTGATTCAAATTATTTAAAAAGAAAAGCAAAAACTTATTTTTAAAAATTTAGCTTTTGTATTTTTTGCTATTACCATGCTTTACCACCAAGAAACAACCCAAAATAATATCTCCTACTCCTGATGATCGCAGCGATACCACATATGTGTACATTATTTGTTTGTACCCGTAGTACAGCCCATAGACAACAGTGTGTATTTTGCTTTTTTTATCCTACCTAAACAGTACTAATTAATAATTTAAAAAAAAAATTTATTTTTTAAATCCTACTTAAAATATACTGTCCTTGACCTTTTACCTTTACCTTAACCCTAATGCTGACCCTGGCATTGATTTAGATCGTACCATGGTATAGCTAATTTTTTCTTTGTTTTCATTTTTTCTAATATATTTTCTTTACACACATTTGTTTATTTACTTCTTCCTCTCGTGCAAGAAGAGAAAGATACAATGTATCCTCCTCCCACCTAGAGTAGGAAACACATGATCCACAATAATATAAAAATCCTGGGCACATGCTACATACGTGTTTACTTTTAAATATGCGTGGGGGTGGCGGCTTAAAACAATTTTTTTAATTCATTTTTTTCACAGGAACAGGTGTCTCCACTACGCCATTTCATTTCACTTCTTGCTCTAGTGGAAATGCTAACATTCTGCATTTTGTCGCACTTTCTGTCCCAGTGGCAGTGGTCTGCAGGATGCATAGAGAGGGTGAAGGGTGAATCTCCCCAGATGGGGACACCAATAGAAAAAAAGAAAAAGACAAAAATCGAACCCTTCCCCCAGACTATTTCAGTTTCATTCAGTAACAATGGTTGCTAAAACCAATGAAATGCAAAAAAAAAAAAAAATCCTTGCCCAGAGTAGTACAATATTACTATGGTAACATTGTATTGCTTTGGGCACCATGTGTTGAAAATGGTAATAAAATAAAAAAGTAATAAAAAAACTGAAAAAAATAATTAAATTATTATTTATTTTTACATACTGTCACCAGGTCAGTGTCCCTAATCACCACCACACCACTTATATGATAATACTGGACTGGACTGGTGACAATATGTTAAAAAAAAAAAAATATATATATATATATTTATTTACAACTTCAAAAAACTTGCCGTGCCTCTTACTAAATAACTTTGGCTGTCTATTTTCCAAAAATGGGTCATTTGGGGGGTATTGGTACTGTCCTGGCATTTTTGGGCCTCAAGAATTGAGATTGGCCATCAGTACATTAGAATTGATTGATTGGTAGATATACAGTGGGGATCAAAAGTTTGGGCACCCCAGCTAAAAATTTGTATTAATGTGCATAAAGAAGCCAAGGAAAGATGGAAAAATCTCCAAAAGGCATCAAATTACAGATTAGACATTATTATAATATGTCAACAAAAGTTAGATTTTATTTCCATCATTTACACTTTCAAAATAACAGAAAACAAAAAAATGGCATCTGCAAAAGTTTGGGCACCCTGCAGAATTTATAGCATGCACTGCCCCCTTTGCAAATCTGAGACCTGCCATTGTCATGGATTGTTCTCAATCATCGTCTGGGAAGACCAGGTGATGTCAAGCTCAAAGGTTTTAAATGCCCAGACTCATCTGACCTTGCCCCAACAATCAGCACCATGGGTTCTTCTAAGCAGTTGTCTAGAAAACTGAAACTGAAAATCGTTGACGCTCACAAAGCTGGAGAAAGCTATAAGAAGATAGCAAAGCATTTTCAGATGTCAATATCCTCTGTTCGAAATGTAATTAAGAAATGGCAATCATCAGGAACAGTGGAAGTTAAAGCAACATCTGGAAGACCAAGAAAAATATCAGACAGAACAGCTCACAGGATTGTGAGAAAAACAATTCAAAACCCACGTTTGACTGCACAATCCCTCCAGAAAGATCTGGCAGACACTGGAGCTGTGGTACACTATTCCACTATAAAGAGATACTTGTACAAATATGGTCTTCATGGAAGAGTCATCAGAAGAAAACCTCTTCTACGTCCTCACCACAAAAATCATCGTTTGAACTTTGCAAATGAACATATAGACAAGCCTGATGCATTTTGGAAACAAGTTCTGTGGACCGATGAGGTTAAAATTGAACTTTTTGGCCGGAATGAGCAAAGGTACGTTTGGAGAAGAAGGGGCACAGAATTTAATGAAAAGAACCTCTGTCCAACTGTTAAGCATGGGGTTGGATCAATCATGCTTTGGGGTTGTGTTGCAGCCAGTGGCACAGGGAACATCTCACGAGTAGAAGGAAAAATGGATTCAATAAAATTTCAGCAAATTTTGGATGGTAACTTGATGCCATCTGTGAAAAAGCTGAAGTTAAAGAGAGGATGGCTTCTACAAATGGATAATGATCCTAAACACACCTCAAAATCCATGGGGGATTACATCAAGAGGCGTAAACGGAAGGTTTTGCCATGGCCTTCACAATCTCCTGACCTCAACATAATTGAAAATCTATGGATAGACCTTAAAAGAGCAGTGCGTGACAGACAGCCCAGAAATCTCAAAGAACTGGAAGACTTTTGTAAGGAAGAATGGGCAAAGATACCTCAAACAAGAATTGAAAGACTCTTGGCTGGCTACTGAAGGAATCAGCCTTTCAGCATTACCATACCGCCATTTTGTCTCTTAGCCTAAGCTCTGCCATTTTAAGATAAGTATCCATTTTAAAACTTAGTACTTAAAGATGAATTTGTGTTTTAAGACTGTTTTTTACTTTCGATAAGAGCCTAAGGTTCCTCTTTTCCCTTCAGGTATAACTTCCCTTTTTCTTTTAGCTAGCACAAGACTGAAAGTCTGCGGTTGGATATATCCTGTTGCAAGATTATTAATAATTATAGCCAATGTTAAATAGGGAAATTGTCTACTTTCTATACTGAACAAAAGGTCATGTTTGACGCACTTAATAATAATTTACATAAATGCCAAATGATTGGGCATGACTGACGTATGTAATATTCTGATTGGTTTATGCATATCTGACAATTGATTGGTTCTTCTATTTCCATGCATTGTTTTAAGTTTCATATATAGGTTTAAACACGGAAGAATAAATTCAGTTCCTTCTGAGATACCACCTTGTGTCTGTGTGCATTTCCTGTGTCTCAGAGGGGGCTCCAGGCCTGAGGACAGACACTGATCAAGGCCAGGGACTGACGGGGGTCAGTGGCTCGAGAGGAACGACAGTCAATTCCTTTCAATTGGGGGCTCGTGTCCGGGATGAGATAATCACCCTTCGGTAAGTAAGATTTTTTGTCATTCTGCCAAATAAGTCTCTTGCCGTTAAGGCTCTGATAAAAATTTCATGCCCTATTGTAGCACTGGACCTCACGTCATAAGACGCCAGTGGCCAGGCGCAGAGTGCTGTGGGAAGCACTCTGGAAAGACCGGAGCAGTTTTGGGAACTGCAAGTCTCTTAAGAGAAGGGACTGAAAAGAGTTTCTTTGAGAAGAAACCAGAAAAAGTCCGGGGTTGATCAGTTCTGTCCTGCAACTCTTTGCTTTTCTTCCTATCGCATAGAAGTATAAGATAATTTGTTTGTGTGACACAAGTGTCCAGGTGGTAAGTGTATGTACCAGCGGTTACTGAAGGTATTGTCAATTTCAGTGTGACATGCCCCATCCCTTCAGCTAAACCTTATTGGTTGATGATCTGGATGGGGTGATTGCGTGGCAACACTGAGTTGGGTGCCTATGTAAATGTCTTGTTCAAATTGTGTTGTAGGCTTATTGTTAGAAAAAGTGGGAGGTAGTCAGAGTCAGGATATTATTAGAAGTATTGTATATCCAGGTTATAATCTCCACTTTTGGTCAACCACTAGAGAAAGACCCAATCAATATCTTAAGTCCAGACATTTTTATAAAGTAAATTGTCATTTGGAAGTTGACCCCTGTCTTTTGGGACAGCCTATAGGACAGATTTGTAACACAGACCTTTGTAAGTGTAAAAAATGGGAAGTGGTCGAAGTAAGGATAAACTCCCCCCCCCAAATGTTGGTGAGATATGTAAAGATTATGTAGCCCGTATCTGTGGGACAGATTACTATCTAGTTAACCCCTGGGTGGATAAATTAGCAGACTGGAGTGAATTCATGGGAAGTGTTGACCCGTTTCCCCGTGATGGGAGTAATGATACTTTTCATATGGATATGATTAGGGGTCTCTGTCTGGGGGATAAACAGGCTTTTCCATGGTATGAGGGAGATCCTGCGTGGGATCAGAAATATATGGCCAGAGGAGGACAAAATTGGTTAGAATTTGCCCCTCTCTGGTTTCATAGACAAACTGGGAAACAAAATAAAGCCAAAGCTAGAAATGTAGATGCCACTAAAAGACATGCATTAGAGTCAGAAATAGACAGACCCACACACCCTCTCATGCCATTCCCTCCCCCATATGTCCCACCTGTCCCACAGCCCACAAAACTTTATCCATCTCTAAGAAGATATTGATTTTTTAGCCAGACATTATGCAGTCCAGCACCCCACTGCACCTCCAGCACCAACACTTCCACAGACCCCTCAAATACCTAGTGCTGTTTACATTTGTACCACACAGCCTAGTACAGTTCAAACTCCCGCGCACTCCCAGGGTGTGGTTCAAATTCCTACCACACAGGGAGTGACAGGGGGAATAGCTGTTTCTTCAACTACTGAAGCAGATGACTCACTTGTTGATGATTCCGCTAGTTCAGGCTCTCTGCTGTTCAGAGCAGCTAATAGTCTAGGTATAGTGGACATGCTAAGTCCATCACACACACGCCATAATACCCAATATGGTATTGATTCCAATACACAACAGATGCCCTTCATGACAATAGGAGACAATCTATTAAAGATCCATTGAGATAGAAGACATAAATAGGATTGTCAAACATTGTCCAAGACCCACTGTTTCTTCAACGGCTACTGTGAGCTATTTGAAGAAAGCATGTAAAGGTAGAAATTACACACAAGAGGATATGCGCCTTATCCTCGATGGAATATTGGGACAAACATCCCCTTGGAATTGGGGTAATGTTGGGACCATATCCATCTTAGAAGCAGGCAACATTACTGCCACAAATTATAAATTAAACACAGAAGATGATAGGGACAATATGTGGAGAGAGGTCTCAGAAGAAATGGAATGAGCTTTCCAATCTAGATCCTCCCTCCCTACCGCAGTAGCCTGCAAGCAAAAGTCAGGAGAAACTGTGTTAGATTTTTGGAAAAGATTTAATGAGACATGGACACAAGAGGCAGGATTGACATTGCAAGACACCATGCATAGTCTACTGATTCAGACTTTCCTGTCCAATCTAAAACCCAGTGTCATGTTAACTGTAAAACAGATGATTTCTGAATGGCCCACTTGTACCAGAGAACAATTTCAATTAAAATTGACTGAGAAAGATGCTGCCGGATGTCTAGAGATACCCAAGGCGGTGGCCACTCATTTTCAGGAAGATCCTTTTCCCCACACAAACCCGCCGTACAAGAGAAGGGGGGGTTTCAATAACCGAGGCAGAGGCCGGTTTAGGGGAAGAGGGAGGAATAATAGGGGACGGGACACGGGTTGTTTCAACTGTGGGGCTGAGGATCATTGGAGAAATCAATGTCCATATGAAACTCAGGACCACGCCCAGCATAGCCCCTCCCCAGGCCAACCACAAAGGGACCTCCCACAGCAGAATGTGAGGTTTCCTATCTCTTGGCAGACACAATCACAAAATAAATGAAGGTGCCCAGAAGGTGGTATCCCAGCATTCCCGCTTGTCTCTCATTCTTATAAGGAACAACCCCTTGTATCCTTACATATACAGGGCAAATTAATCCCATTTTTGTTGGACTCCGGGGCCACTCGTTCGAGTCTGAGTGAGGATTATTATAAGGGAGAGGTAATGAATGCTGAACCTTCCATGGGAATAAATGGGATACTGACCAAGACTTATAAAACACCGCCTCTTCCAATTTTTGACCCCATACAGGGAATCACTCTGCTAGATCACTCATTCAGAATCATACCCAATTGTACAGTTAATTTGTTAGGGAGAGACCTCCTGGGAGAGTTGAACATCAACTTGAAATCCACAAAGAGAGGTGGTATTGTGGCTCACTCTGCCAAAATGCCAATCATCCCTGCCATGACAATGATTACTAAAGAAGACCCCTCATTTCCTGCTGGAATAATTAATGACAAAGTTTGGGCAAAAAGTGCCTTGGATGTGGGATCCATTTCCTGCACTCCATATAAGGCCACACTGAAACCATGGGCTCAACCTGTGTTTCACAAACAATACCCTTTGTCAAAAGAAAAGGAGGAAGGAATAACGCCCATGGTGGAACACTTTCTCAAGGAAGGAGTTCTTGAAGAGGTGATTTCACCATACAACAGCCCAATAAATCCAGTTAAGAAGCCGGACGGCTCTTACAGATTTGTGCAGGACCTGAGGGCCATTAATGATCTTGTGATTCCCATTGCCCCAATAGTGCCTGATGTACCAACACTCATTTCCTCCATCCCAGCTGATGCTGAGTTTTTCACAGTGATTGATCTGACAAATGCATTTTTTTCAATCCCTGTTGCCAAGGAGACACGCCCAATTTTTGCGTTTCATTACAGGAGAAAGACCCTTGCTTGGTGTAAGTTACCGCAAGGGTATGTAGATTTGCCTGTGGTCTACTCTGTCGTCCTCCAGGCTACCTTAAAGCCATGGACTCCTCGCCATGGTTCAGTTTTGGTTCAATACGCAGATGATTTGCTTCTCTGTAGTGTTAATCGGGCAGCCAGCCAGGGGGATAGTGTAGATCTCATGAACTGGTTATATGAATGTGGTCATAAAGTGTCTAAGAAAAAGCTACAATGGTGTCAGAAAACTGTTGAATACCTTGGTTTTGTTCTCACAAAAGGTGAAAGGAAAGTCAGCCACAAAAGAGCTGCGGCTCTTATGGGTCTGCCCCTCCCATTGACCAAGAAAGACATGCTCACCTTTCTTGGTATGATTGGTTACTGCCGCCAATGGATACCTGACTGTTCCTACTATGACAACATTTTGAGACAAGCCACAGGTTCAGAAATGTCCGATCTTGTGAAATGGTCAGATGATATGTGCAATGCTTTTGTGTATCTGAAAAATGCTATGGTAATAGCCCCTGGTCTTGGTCTGCCCGCATATGATCAAATGTTTCATCTGTATGCTAGGGAAAATTGTAAAACTATGGCAGGGATCCTGGCCCAGGAGCATGGAGGAAAACTCCGCCCTGTTGCTTTTTTCTCAAAAATGGTTCCAGTACAGGTCCAAGGCATGCCTGTGTGTCTCAGAGCACTAGCATCATGCGCTATGGTGGTCCAAATGGCTACGTCACTCACTCTGGGACATGAGACCACCTTACATACCACCCACAATGTGTCTATTCTACTCAAGAATATACATACCCAACACATGTCAGCCCAGAGACTTAGTGGATATGAGGTTATACTGTTGTCAAACCCTAAGTTGAGAATAAAATATACCTCTCCCACTTCAGGTCCAGCTCCAATTTTGAATGCCTTATTAGGCTTAAAGGGAGAGCAGGATGAAGTTGTTCCACAGCATGATTGCCTGGAATTGATTCATCAGGACACCTCCCCAAGACAGGATATGTCTTCTGTGGCTCTTCCAGAGGCACAGAATGTTTTTGTAGATGGCTCTTGCTCGAGACCCACTAATACTGTTTACCATGCAGGATATGCGGTGGTGCAGTTGCCAGATAAAGTACTTGAAGCAAAACCCATCCCATACCAGTCAGCTCAGGCCGCTGAGCTGATAGCCCTTACAAGAGCATGTCAGCTTTTTGAGGGACAGGATGTAAATATTTACACAGATTCCAGATATGCGTTTGGCGTGTGCCACGATTTTGGAATAATTTGGGAAAAGAGAGGAAAATCCATCTCACATTCATCTCTGGTGAAGGCTTTACTCAAAGCCATACAACTGCCAAGATCCCTTGCTATCCTACACTGTAGGGCACACACAAATGAACAAACTGATATTGCAAAGGGAAATGCTCTAGCTGACAAAGTAGCAAAAGAGGCGGCCCTTACCCAGCCTGCCATGATCCAGATGCCAATGCTCACCCCTGAAATGCCACTGTTGGATCAAACATTGCAGGATTTACAGACATATGCTACCTCAGAAGATATTAAGCAGTGGAATGCAGCTGGTGTGACCAAAGATCCATAAACTGGACTTTGTGTCAGAGGGGAGACCATGCATTCCAAAGGCTAGTGCACCTCTGTTCATCTCACAGTATCATGGAGTAGGTCACAGGGGATGGCAGGTTACATGTGAACTGCTGGATAATGATTTTTTCATTCCTGGCCTTCCCTCTTTGGTAAAATCTTATGTGTCTAGATGCATTACATGCATAAGGAATAACCCAAACAATCCTCACAAGGCAAGACATGAACACCTGACATACCCATCAACACCTTTTACCCACCTACAAGTAGACTTTACACACATGCCAAAGGTAGGAAAAAGACAAGAATATCTTTTGGTAATTGTGGACATGTTTAGCCGCTGGGTAGAAAACTTTGTAACCACAAAAGAAGATGCCCAAACTGTAGTGAGGATCCTCACACTGGAAATTATTCCCAGGTGGGGATGTCCACTCCAGATTAATTCTGACAACGGTCCAGCATTTGTGGCCAAGGTATGTCAGGAATGTCCCACTCCCTGGGCCAGACAGCCACTCATGGTAGAAAGAGGGGATTTGGAATTGATTCAGGAGGAATATGTGAGAAAACGTATTGAAACTTTGGACAAGGTTGAAAGAAATGTTGCTCGCACCTTTCCTCTTTCTTCACAGGAACCAACTCACTCTTTCCAAGTCGGGGACCGTGTGGTGATACAAGCCCTCCATAGGAATCGGAAGCAAGAGTATCCCTTTGGGCCCCCTACTTCTGTGATCGCTGTCACCAGGACCGCTGTCCTGACTGAGGATTCCAAGGCCTGGATCCATGCCAGTCGTGTAAAAAGGGTGAACCAAGCCCCTAAGAAGCAAGACAAAGACACAGATAGAGAAGAAGAAAAAGGAAGTGAAGCCGGTGTAAAAGTCTTTGAAGAAGATGACCTTTCTGATGCTCTCACAGAACTCTGGGCAGACATTTTGCTTCCTCATACTAGCAACCCTGACTGTGTTCCTCCCAGTATGGACAATAACTAACTGTATTTATCACCCAGATGATTATGGAGTGATTAAGAGTATATGTAATACCCCCATCCAAGCTAATGACCCAGATAATGCAGAACCAGTGCACACACAAAACCATAGTACACAACATTCTAGTGTCAGAAAGAAACGAGGTCTAACCCGCACTAAGAGAAGGATGAGAAGAATGTCAATACAAGATAAGGGATGGGGGTTACAGGAAACACCAGTCTTGACTACTGAGGATGTAAATCAGACCATAGTGTTTACTCTGACTAAAAACCAGGTGTTTGACCCGACTAAAGTTACTTATGATATTGGACCTTATAATGTGTACATGTGTGGGAGGAATAAGCCCTGTGGTTACTGGGAGAATATATGGTGGACAACAGACCCTCATAAATGGGAGACCCAATCAGCTAGAATTCCCCTAGAGGACATAGGCACCTATCAAAGAATCTCTATAGCAAAAGGCCAAGGGAATATCATTTTCACAATAAGGAACCCACAGGTCAGAGATAGTGGGGAATATAGGTTGGGAATAACTGTGTCAGGAACAGACCCCTGGGCCAACCTCATATTACAGGTAAAACCCTCCCCAAGAGTCCATGTCAATACCATAGACAATTCATTCCCCAAAGTTAGGGATCGACTGGATAATGAGGTGACAGGAGTAGTGATGCAATCAGAAGACAGATTAAGCATTGAAACTGGTTACTCTGACAAAAATGAATGGATTGAATGGGTGAGATGGACCACTAAGAGCAAGGGACAGGGAGACTGTGTTTCATGTGCCAATCCCCGCCCCCTACTTGCCACAGTTCCTTTGTTAGAAGAAGAAACTAATATGTCCTGCCTAATTAGAATGTATAAAGATAACATCACTGAGAAGGAATGTTCTGATTTTGTTAAGAAGTTCCCTGTTACCGGATTACGAAATTTACCTTTGGCCTCTAAACCGGTACCAGGAAATTTCACCTGCTTTGAACATGATGATGCTAAGGGTAAAGATTTAGGTACATTTCCACCTAATTACTGTATTAAGACCAACCGCACCTCCGCAGAAGGCTACCGGAAGGAATGGTTTCAGGACCACCGGCAGCAACTGTCAGATGTGTGGTGGCTGTGTGGAGATATGAGACTCAGAGCCAGACTCCCCAGCAGATGGAAGGGAAGCTGCGCTCTGACCCATCTTCTCATGCCTTTCTTATGATCAAAGTAGAAGATGGGATAAGAAGCTTGCCCATCTTGGAAAAATCCAGATCTAGACGGTATAAAAGAAATGCACCCAGTGGTTCCTTTGACAATAGAGTTTACATAGATGCTATAGGTGTACCAAGAGGAGTCCCTGATGAATTTAAAGCTCAGGACCAGATTGCTGCAGGGTTTGCCTCTATTGCTATATGGGTACAGCCTAACAAAAATGTGGATTGGATTATTTACATTTATTATAATCAACAAAGGTTTGTTAACTATACTAGAGATGCTCTAAAGGGGGTCTCTGCCCAACTTGATGCAACATCCCTTACTGCTTGGCAAAACCGCATTGCTCTTGATATGTTATTAGCTGAGAAAGGAGGGGTATGTAAAATGTTTGGTTCCTACTGCTGTACTTTTATCCCCAATAACACCGCTCCTGATGGAAGCATTACTAGAGCCCTTCAAGGTCTCCAAATGTTGTCTGAAGAATTGGCTGAAAACTCAGGAGTAGAAAATCCACTAGCTGGTTTATTTGAAAATCGGTTTGGTAAATGGGGAACCCTGATGAAAACTATGCTGATTTCCATAGTAATGGCTGCTGCAGTATTAACTCTGTGTGGTTGCTATTGTATCCCCTGCATCCGAGGTTTAATGCAGAAACTTATTGACGCCACCATTACTAGAACCATGTGGAATCAGTATCTTGATAAAGGACCTACTAAGGGCCCCAGGTACCAACCTGTAAAAAAGGTGTAAGGTCACGTGCGTGACCTAAGAGGGGGTTTGAAGGAATCAGCCTCTCAGCATTACCATACCGCCATTTTGTCTCTTAGCCTAAGCTCTGCCATTTTAAGATAAGTATCCATTTTAAAACTTAGTCAGTACTTAAAGATGAATTTGTGTTTTAAGACTGTTTTTTACTTTCGATAAGAGCCTAAGGTTCCTCTTTTCCCTTCAGGTGTAACTTCCCTTTTTCTTTTAGCTAGCACAAGACTGAAAGTCTGCGGTTGGATATATCCTGTTGCAAGATTATTAATAATTATAGCCAATGTTAAATAGGGAAATTGTCTACTTTCTATACTGAGCAAAATTTCATGTTTGACGCACTTAATAATAATTTACATAAATGCCAAATGATTGGGCATGACTGACGTATGTAATATTCTGATTGGTTTATGCATATCTGACAATTGATTGGTTCTTCTATTTCCATGCATTGTTTTAAGTTTCATATATAAGTTTAAACACGGAAGAATAAATTCAGTTCCTTCTGAGATACCACCTTGTGTCTGTGTGCATTTCCTGTGTCTCAGAGGGGGCTCCGGGCCTGAGGACAGACACTGATCAAGGCCAGGGACTGACGGGGGTCAGTGGCTCGAGAGGAACGAGAGTCAATTCCTTTCAGCTACAAAAAGCGTTTACAAGCTGTGATACTTGCCAAAGGGGGCAGTACAAGATATTAACTCTGCAGGGTGCCCAAACTTTTGCAGATGCCATTTTTTTGTTTTCTGTTATTTTGAAAGTGTAAATGATGGAAATAAAATCTAACTTTTGTTGACATATTATAAGAATGTCTAATCTGTAATTTGATGCCTTTTGGAGATTTTTCCATCTTTCCTTGGCTTCTTTATGCACATTAATACAAATATTTAGCTGGGGTGCCCAAACTTTCGATCCCCACTGTATATACCATGGTTTGTGGACTCTATAACTTTCCTACAGACTAATAATATACAATAATTTGGGTTATTTTCATAACAGAAACAAAGAAAAATGCGTGGTTTTTTTTTCAAAAGTTTGTGTTTTTTTGTTTATTTAGCAAAAAAAAACTCAGTGGTGAATAAATACCACCATAAAAAGCACCTTACAGCATCTGTCTCCATCCTGGGGATAATGGGATCCTGCCGACATTGGGGATCCCTGTAGACCTGCTCCGCTGCCTGGAGCGGGGAATCGGGTTCTGTTTGACCCCCATCCGTAGAGCTGGAGGTTCACGGCCTACGTGGCTTCCGAGAGGGGCCACACTATATGCCACGGCTCATATATCCCCTCCCCTCGATGTGCTAGTGTCCTGCGATACCATGGGCAGAGTTGCTTCCCTCTGATGTGGGTTCAGTTTCCACCTAGTTTAAACTTATTCAGTAATATTCAAGAAAATATTTTTCCTAACAAATTCATTCAAGACCATATTGCAAAAATGAATACACCTCAATGAAAGTCTTAGACGCAAAGCTAAGTTTTAGACAATAAAATCCTAATTAACAAGAATTCAACTACAGGTGAGTCTAAATATTCATTAAACAGGTGTACAGCAGTTGATTATAAAAGGGCATTACTTAACAAAGAAAACCCCTCCCATTTCATGCTGTCAGCAATGGCACCACATGGAAGAGAAATGTCACAAGGCCTGAGAAAGAAAATAATTTCTTTACACAAGAAAGGTGAAGGCTACAAGAAGATCAGCAACACTTTACTTATCAGTCAGAATTCTGTATCAAAAGTGATACAAAAATTTAAAAAATATGGAACTGCAACCATCTCACAGAGACTTCCAGGCTGTCCACGGAAGTTGACACCTCGACAAGAGCGTCTTCTGATGAGAGGGGTTAAAGAAAATCTCCATGCAAGTTCATTGCAGTTGTCTAAAATAGAAAGCAAAAACTGGGGCAATTGTTTCCTATGACGCAATATGGCGTATACTGCAATGGCATGCATAGGAATGGCATGCATGGGTGTCATCCACATAGGAAACCTCTCCCATGCACAAAAAATCCTGCCTAGAATTTGCCAGGGAGCATACTCAAAAAGAAGACTACTGGGACTCTGTACTCTGGAGTGATGAGACCAAGATAAATGTTTTTGGAACTGATGGCTTCAAAACTGTACGGTGTTGCAAAGGTGAGGAGTACAAAGAAAAATGCATGGTGCCTACAGTGAAACATAGTGGTGGCAATGTCCTTCTGTGCTGCCGCATGAGTGCTGCTGGTGTCGGGGAGCTGAATTTAATTCATGGTATCATGAATTCACTGATGTACTGCTCTGTATTGAAAGAGAAGTTGTGCACTTTTCCAACATGACAATGATCCAAAACACACATCTAAGGCCACTGTTGCATTTCTGAAGAACAAGGTGAAAGTGATTCAGTGGCCAAGTATGTCTCCTGATCTGAACCCAATCGAACACCTATGGGGAAATCTTAAAAGACAAGTTGAGCATCACTTTCCATCCAGCATCCAGGCTCTAAGAGGTTGTTCTCGAAGAATGGAAAAATGTAGATGTTGCAATGTTGCCAACTTGTTCATTCCAAGCTTAGAAGACTTGGTGCTGTCCTTACAAATCATGGAGGTCATACAAAATACTAGATATAGTAGTTTTTGTTGTGGGGTGTATTCATTTTTGCATCAACTAATTGGAGTAAAACTGAAGATTTTGTAATCTACGTTATACTATTAACCTTACTTTCATGTAATGAGCAAAACAAATGTTACATAAAACTCAGTTTTGCCAACATTTTGGAAATTGTTCTTGTGTTGAGATGTTGAATAAAATCTTACTTTTCAAAAGGGGTGTACTCATTTATGCTGAGCACTGCATATATGGAATGCCTTTAAATTCTCAGTAGCACATAATGGTGTGATTTTATATAAAGTTTTATAACAGCCCAGTAAACATCAAATAGGAAAGTCCAACAGTTACTTATGGTGTCATTGAGTAAAAATGACAATTTTCAATTACGGAAGGTGTTGTGTAGTCTTTACTCAGTATGGTCTATAACTGAAAACAACCCTCAACAAAGAGCAGAGCCCACAACCCCAATTACCATGGCACTTTGTTGCCATTTTGGTTTGAAGGTCACGCTGCTGACAATAAACTGTACATGAATCCATGTTTCTAGGAAGTAGCAGAAGTCCATGGCCTTATCACACTGGTGTCCCTGTTTTGGCTCTCCTCACTTTAAGCTCCTTTTGGAGCTCATGATCAGATTCCCGTAATCTCCCAATGTCCAGCATGGGCTCTGTTAAAGGCTTTCCTTCTTTCTGCAACTGAGCCAGAGCAATAGCCCTCAGTAGTGGTGGGTATGGCACATAGCGGACAGGTTCTGGCTCCGGCAGAGGGATAAATTGCTTGAAGTTCTCTTCTTCATGCCGTGGTATAAGACGCCAGTCATGGTACATGACTTTGCTGATCTCCTGCTCTTCAGGCACGGTTTTACCTGGGTGAATGAAGAAGATGACCATCAATATAAGATCATCAAGTCACTCTACCTAAGATAGGCTCTGCTTATGATCCTGGATGAGAAATACGCTATATGGCTAAAGCTACAAGGACCCCACTCCAAATAATTGAGTGAATGTGTTTTAGTGAAGGGTACTGTTCATTCTACAATTCTCTAGCATACAAAGACATTTAGATTTGGATGTCAAGCCTACTACACACGGGCCAAATGTCGAGCGGTATTTTGGCATCTTCCAATTTTTATTGCATATTTGGCCCGATGTGGTAGCCGGTCTGTCAGAAGCCAGACGTTCGGTCGGCTTCTGTCAAAGAGGCATGATTGAAGAAGGTCTGCTGATCAGCTCCTGATCAGTGCTCTCAGCCAATGGCTGACAGTGTTGACCGAAGTGTTCTGTCCGGGATGGGGGGCATCCCTGTCAGAACCCAATAGCACAGCAGGGGAGCTCGCTGTACCAATATCGGATCATTAGTATACTATGACATACAAAGCCATCTACAACACTGCCCCAATTTACATATCTGATCTTATCTCTATCACCCAAACCGTACTCCTTGCTCCTCGCAAGACCTCCTACTCTCTAGCTCCCTTATCTCCTCCTCCCATGCTCATCTCCAAGACTTCTCCAAGGCATCACCCATTCTCTGGAACTCCCTACCCAAATCTATCAGACTATCACCTACTCTACTTACCTTTAGGCTATCATTAAAATCTCTCTCTTCAGGGAAGCCTATCCCGCCCTCTGCTAATACTGGAATCCTCTATGCTTCCAACCACTCCATCCCCCACAGTTTTACCTATTGTACCACTCACCCCTCCCTCTTAGATTGTAAGCTCCAAGGATCAGGGCCCTCAATTCCCTCTTGTATTGAACTGTATTGTTACTGTATTGTCTCCCACTATAATGTAAAGCGCTGAGCAAACCATTGGCGCTATAAAAATCCTATATAACAATAATAATTAGTACAGTGGCTCCTCCTGAGCTGTCCGTTTTTTTTCTCATTCAGTGTGTACCAGGCTTTAGTGCAAATAAAAAAAGTATCATGGACAATACTCGATTGTTCCTAAAGACATTCAGACAATTACAATCTGGTGGCAATTGTTCAATACGAATACCCTTAATTAACCTGAGATGTCCAACAAACTCATATGGGTTTGATGGTCAATAAATGTCCGCAAATCGTTAACCATATAGTGTACTTCACTCTCTTTCTTAACTACCTGCCGACCGCAGATAGCCGAATGACGGCTTCACTGCGGCCGGCCAGTTCTGAGTGGACGTCATATGACGTCCCCCCAGAACGCGCTCTCCTGCGCGCCCCAGGGGGCGCGCACCCGGCGATCTCCGTGATCGCTGTGTCCTACAGACACAGCTGATCACGTGATGTGGTAAAAGGCCAATCACAGCGCCTTTTACCACCTGATCAGCGGTGTCCAATGACACGCTGATCAGAGGGAAATGCAAGTGCCGGTTCTCGGCTGCACTTTCCTCACGCTGTCAGATCGTGAGGAAAGTACTGCCGAGAACCTGCAGTTGTCAGAGCGGGGATCGGCACCGATCATCAGGGCACTGATGATCAGTGCCCTGATGATCGGTGCCCAGCAGTGCCACCCGCAAGTTCCGCCCACCTGTGCCCAGCAGTGCGCCCACTAGCTCCGCCCACCTGTGCCCAGCAGATCACCCACCTGTGCCCAGCAGTGCATCCACCTGTGCCACTCTGCAGTGCCACCTACCTGTGCCCAGAAGTGCCACCTACATGTGCCCAACAGTGCCACCCACCTGTGCCCACCCACCTGTGCCCACCAGTGCCACCCACCTGTGCCCACCCACCAGTGCTGCCCACCAGTGCCACCCACCAGTGCAGCCCAGCAGTGCTGCCAGTCAGTGCCACCAGTCAGTGCCCAGGGGTTGTGCCAGTCAGTGCTGCCAGTCAGTGCCCAGCAGTGATGCCAGTCAGTGCCGTCTATCAGTACCCATCATCAGTGTCACCTATCAGTGCCACCTATCAGTGCTTCATATTAGTGCCGCCTATCCGTGACACCTCATTAGTGCTGTCTATCAGTGCCGCCTATCCGTGCCACCTCATTAGTACTGCCTATCAGTGCCCTTTAGTGCTGCCTATCAGTGCCCATCAGGGCCGCCTATCAGTGCCCATCAGTGCTGCCTCATTAACGCACATCAGTGAAGGAGAAAAAAATGCCTGTTTGAAAAATGTTATAATAGAAACAAAGAAACTTTTTTTTTTTCAAATTTTTTGCACTTTTTTATTTATAGCGCAAAAAGTAAAGCGCCCAGTGGCGATTAAATACCACCAAAAGAAAGCTCTATTTGTGAGAAAAAAATTATCAAAATTTCATATGGGTACAATGTTGCATGACCGTGCAATTGTCAATCAAAGTGCGGCAGCGCTGAAAGCTGAAAATTGGCCTGGTAAATAAGGGGGTATAAGTGCCTGGTAGGCAAGTGGTTAAACAGCTTAGTTCATCAATTACTTTTCTACACTGTTTACCAAACTATTCACTGCAAACTCTACAAAGAATTAAAAGGAAACAATAGGGGTTATCTACTTAAACTGGAGGGTGCAAAAGCTGGTGCAGCTCTGCATAGAAACCAATCAGCTTCCAGGTTTTGTCAAAGCTTAATTGAACAAGCTGAAGTTAGAAGCTGATTGGCTACCATGCACAGCTGCACCAGATCCTGAACGCTCCAGTTTTAGTAAATCTATTCCTATGTATATGTGTAAGAATGTATACTAGAATTTGGAAAATTAATATAATGAGTTAGTTTGGCCAATTATTTTTTTTTTTCACATTTCATAACCCCTCATTTGCTGTGGCTTCAGTTTGTGTTGCTTGCCTATGAGTAAAAGGTCGGATGTTGCAATCAAATTTTATGGCATACTCCCTTTCAGATGCTATCATTTGAAGGCTGCACTGGGTTCTAAGCAGTCCTGCCAGAAAGACTTGCTTTTTTTTTTTTTCTTCAATAAAGTCATCTGCAGACAACAGGATCTATGAAAACAGAATTATATAACAAAATGCATCCACAAGATTTCTCTACGTTGATATGTTCCCTCAAGACTAGCTGGACGGGATCATCAGAGAGCATGTACGCACGGTTTTAAGCAAACTCCCACACCCCTTCCTTTATAGAAAACAGTATTTTAGATGTCATCCAGACATTTTTACCACCAACCTTAATTATTAAACTAATTGTAAAGGATTGCTTTTTATTTTTTTTTAACCACTTCCTGTCCAGCTGTTGTATATAAACGGCCAGACGGTGGCAGTACAGGGTCGGGTAAACATTTATAAACAACCTCCCCGCCCCCTGCTTGTGCGCACTCCCTGGGAGCACTGTGATCTAGTGCCCGCTGTGTCCTCCGGACACAGTGGAACACCGATCGTCGTATGGGACCTCTGTGCAAGGTACCGATCATGTAATCACTGATTGGCCAATCAGTGATCACATGCAGAGTATTAAGCAAGATGTTACTTCTGACATCATTGCTTACTACGTGTGAAATCTGTGAATGATCACAGAGGTCACATGGTACAAAGCTATTCACAACAGCCTTGTACCATGTGACAAGCTGTGACCAATCACAGCTCACACAGTAGTTCTCAATGGCTACAAGAATGCAGCCAGAGAGAAGGAGCAATGATTGCTTTTATAGCCTTTATGGGTGTAAAAGCAATCAGTGTAAAAAAAAAAAAAAAAAAAAAAATCTTCATCACCCCCCACAAGTAGTAGTGTCACCATGGTGACACTGTACTGCTAGGGCGACAGTATGTTAAAATAATAATAATAATAATAAAAAAATAAAATAAAAATGTACAAACAAATGTTTAAAAATTATAATTTTGGTTATAAACTAATTTGGGTTATTTATTTATTTTTTTTACTAAAAAGATAAACGGAATAAATTTTGGCCAAGATTTACGATGAAATATTATTTGCCAAATATTAATTGTCATTCAAAGTGTGATAGCACTGAAAGCTGAAAATTGGCCTGGACAGGAAGGGGGTAAAAGTGTCCGGACTTGAAGTGGTTAAATAACAAACATGTTATACTTAACTGCTGTGTGCAATGGTTTTGCACAGAGCAGCCCCAATTCTCCTCTCCGTGAGTTCCCCTGCTGGCACTCCTGGCTCTTTGCCCCCACCGAGTGCCCTCATAGCAAGCATGCTTGCTTCCGAGCTGGCTCTGTGTGTCCATAGACGCACAGAGCGCGGCTCCTCCCTGGCTCTGATTGACAGCAGTGGGAACCAATGAGGAGGGAGAGAGCCAAGAGAACGGCTGCTCCTGTGCACACTGCTGGATTGAGATTGGGCTCAGGTGAGTACAAGGGGAAGCTACATGCAGAAGGTTTTTTTTACCTTAATACACATTAACTTTCCCTTAATAATTTCGTTGAACTAAAATATTAACATGGATTTCTATTAAACTTTTTACAGTATGTTTTTGGTCTGTTGCTTTTTTTTAAAATTTGTAATGACATTTAATGTACCAGGACCTACCGCGATATGTTAAATAACCCCAGGCTTGCCCATGGTCCATGTTCTGGAAGACACAAACACAAGTTAAAATATGTAAATTAAGATTAAAGAATGAGCACACTGTTAACAAAACCTAGCTAGTTTCATATATTATTTAGGAAAATCAAGCAAGTTGGCAAACATAACCTTTCAAATTTATCCATCCTCCTTCGGTCACCTTAGGTCTTCAGAGTTCTTCAGTGGTATTCTAGAATCCTGCAGCTATCTTCACTGGAGTACATCAAAGAAAACACCCCTTAAACCTCTTTATGTGTGCGTGCTCTTAGCTGACAGTCTTTCAATAACAACTCTAAATTATAATCTGTCCCTATCATAAGTATACACTGGAGGTTTAACTAAAGTTCTGCAAGATGTAGCTGGTACATCTATCATGAAATCAACAGCTCTCAGTTTGTGCTATCTAAACATACACTATATTGCCAAAAGTATTGGGACACCTGCCTTTACACACACATGAACTTTAATAGCATCTCAGTCTTAGTCCGTAGGGTTCAATATTGAGTTGGCCCCGCCCTTTGCAGCTATAACAGCTTCAACTCTTCTGGGAAGGCCGTCCACAAGGTTTAGGAGGGTGTCTATGGGAAGGTTTGATCATTCTTCCAGAAGCACATTTGTCAGGTCAGGCACGAATGTTGGATGAGAAGGCCTGGCTCACAGTCTCCGCTCTAGTTCATCCCAAAGGTGTTCTATGGGGTTGAGGTCAGGACTCTGTGCAGGCCAGTCAAGTTCCTCCACCCCAAACTCAATCATCCATGTCTTTATGGACCTTCTTTTGTGCACTGGTGCACAATCACGTTGGAACAAGAAGGGAACATACCCAAACTGTTCCCACAAAGTTGGGAGCATGAAATTGTCCAAAATATCTTGGTATGCTGATGCCTTAAGAGTTCCCTTCACTGGAACTAAGGAGCCAAGCCCAACCCCTGAAAAACAACCCCACACCGTAATCCCCCCTCCACCAAACTTTACACTTGGCACAATGCAGTCAGGCAAGTACCGTTTTACTGGCAACCGCCAAACCCAGACACGTCCACTGGATTACCAGACAGAGAAACATCTCCACTGCTCTAGAGTCCAGTGGTGGCATGCTTTACACTACTGCATTCAATGCTTTGGATTGTACTTGGTGATGTAATGCCCGGATGCAGCTGCTTGGCCATGGAAACCCATTCCATGAAGCTCTCTACACACTGTTGTTGTGCTAATCTAAAGGCCACACAAAGTATGGAGGCCTTTAGCTACTTACTCTGCAGACAGTTGGCGACATCTGTACACTGTGCGATTCAGCATTCGCTGACCCCACTCTGTCATTTTACGTGGCCTACCACTTTGTGGCTGAGTTGCTGTTCTTCCCAGTTTGTTATAATACCACTAACAGTTGACCATGGAATATTTAGTAGTAAGGAAATGTCACGGATGGACTTACTGCACAGGTGGCAACCTATCACAGGACCACACTTCAATACACTGAGCTCCTGAGAGTGACCCATTCTTTCACAAATGTTTGTAGAAGGAGTCTGCATGCCTAGGTGATGATTTTATACACCTGTGGCCATGAAAATGATTGGAACCCCTGAATCCAATGATTTAGAGGGGTGTCCCAATACTTTTGGCAATATAGTGTATATACTGGAGCAGGGTGGATAAAAATCAATGATTTTTTTTAAAAAAATCTAATTTGTTTTTATTTAAATCTGATTTTTTTTATTTAAAATCGGATTTTTTTGAATAAAATGCTTTTTGAGAAAAATATATTACCATCCAAAGGTTATTCCATCATGAAATAAAGATTAGTTTTTTAATTATGTAGAATAAGGCTGTATATGTTTAATTTTTTTTGGTAAATAAATTCCATGACTACATTCACAATGTCATGCTCTTCCAGAGGTTTTTGTAAGATTATTGGGCAGTTTCTCTGCCTACAAGATATTATCACAGATGCTTGGTTTACTTTTGCAGTTCTCAAAACTGAATTTTACTCAGCGGAGATCACATGCCTCTGCTTCACAGCAAAAATGTTTTAACATGAACAGAGTTAAGAAAAAGACCTTAATCCTAACTTCTACAAACCTATGAATACAGAATCAACCCCTTCACTGCTAAGTTTCAAGAAGTTCAGTGAATAGAATAGAAACAATATTTTTCTGATTGTTTGGAGTGGAATAGATCTGCACAAGAAGAAAGTGAAACTAAGTGTGAGGAGGAAGGGGCTGACAGTCTAAGTTTCTTAAAATATATATATTTTGTTTAGCCAAATTAGTTACCAAACATGGATGTTTGTTTAAGGAAATCACATATGCTGGAATGTTATTGTTTCAGTTGAATAAATCTATTTAAATTGTTATTATTAAGGTAATGATTATTTTTCTCCTTCCTAAGTACAACAGAAAAGTTGTCCAAATATGAATGATTAACCTATTAAACTGGGGATAAAAAAACTAATATGAAAAGTTGTTATTCTAAAAATCTTCATCTACTTGCATATTAAAGATATACCAGCAAGAATCAGTCTTTATGTAGAAAACTAGGATTTAAATCAAGCCTTACTGACTAGTGATTTAAATTGTGATTTAACTCAGTTTGATTTAAATCAAATCCACCCTGTACTGGAGTATTTGTTACATCTGAACCTATGTCACCATACAATAAATAATTTACTATAAGAATAGTGATATGTAGAACTGTAGGGAAAATGATGGCAATAGATCTAGGAAGGTTCTATGTATTATTAAAAGAGCAACCTCAATGACCCTTTACCATCCCTGTGTTCTATTTTTGTTCCCCTCCTATCTTGTTAGCAGGGTTACCTTCAAAATACATACTTACACATCCAGCTGATATAGTGTTGTCCTGGGTCAAACCACCGATCCACTGCAGCATTCCAGGTCTTGCTCCACCATCTCATTTACTTACAACATCAGGGGGGAACTATCTATTTTGGGTTCTTGTAGCTGGCCTCATGATGGCATGCATGTTTCACTTCATCAGGGGGCTGGCTGCAAGAACCAGAGCCTCAGCAAGCCCCCTGATGACGTGGCATTGTAAAGTACCCCAAGGCCTCCCTCCCTTGATGCACCAGGAGGGAAAAAAAATGAAATGAGGTTCCCATGGCATCACCACAGCCTTATATTACACATGACCCCACCTTGGCTTCTAGCCCACAAAAATGAACACAACATGCAGAAGACGTAAGAGGCAGGCAAGCAAGTGTGCTGTCTTGTCTACCATGTCCATGTGTGCAGTATCCTTAAGGGCTGATTCACACTAGAATGCTGCGCGGGTTTCGTGCACCGCATTCTGAATGCGCTGCCCTTGCGACCTGCAGTGGGTGTCAGTGCAATATTACTGACACAGTAAACACAGTGCATTGGCCCACACCACATTGCATGGTACAAAAGTACCATGCAATCCAGTTGTAGTGCGTTTACAAAAGTAGTGCATGCACTAATTTAGGTGCAGTGCAGTACAATTTCAGCCCATTTAAAATGAATAGGCTGAAATCGTACTGCACATAACTGCATATGAATCGTACAGGAACGTGCAGCGCATACCGGTGCGATTCCTAGTGTGAATCAGTCCTTAGAGTCTGATGAGCTTAAATACCATGGTGTGTATTCTGGCTAAGATTGTCAGCGCCACTTTCTACCCTCTCAATTTTGCAGGACGGCGGTCATGATCTTCTGAACTCTCCCTCACCTCAGCTCTGTAATCCACTTTGACCTTAGTAATATTCCAGTAGCAAGGCTCATCGAATTGCTCCAGCCAGGACTTCTTGGTCACCTCTATGTTCTTCCATGCAGGGTTTACAAACAAATGGGGCACATTGAGAACTGGCTATATATATATATATATATATATATATATATATAGTCTTTTGGCGCAAGCTACCATTTCAGATTAGTGTTTGGCAGCTTTTTTGGAGGACCAGAAGAGGGTATCTGCAAGGTTAGGCCTTGTGTTCTTACATGTAGAGTTTACAAGCAAATTTGACTCATTGAGAGTTGGCACTATATAAATTGTCTTTTGGTGCTTGCTAACATTACAGATCAACTTTTTGCATCATTGCAAATCACACATATATGTCTACATTGTGTTGTTGATTGATCTCTTATTGCGCAGGTCTTCTCCAAGATGCAGGGTCAGAAGGTATGCTGGAAGCTCTGAGTTCAGCTGGGTATACTTACTCCTTAGAGCCACACTCTGTGCCATGGAGCATTACCTGGAGAAGAGAGATGCCTGCTGACTGGACATGTGTAGTAAGTTGTGATTGGAACAGACAACACGTTTTTGTATTAGAGCCGCTTATATTTAAAGTGGAAGGATCAGTCAACTCCAAACTGATATTTTAGTTCTTTGTAGGTGCTGCTGAGATAAAATGCCTGTTAGTTCTTTATATCTCCTGGGGATTCTCTTATTGAGATCTTTGTTGAGCATCACAGGTTTTCACAACTGATGTGGCCATTATGAGATGTCCCATTCTCTCTATTGGGTTTTCATATTTATTTTAGACTGCGGAAAACATAGCCAGAGCAAAGGTGGCCAGGAACAGTCATGGATTATAGCAGGAAGATCTCCCTGTAAGAGCAATCAAGATCTAAGAAAGAAACCTGGGGCAGTCTCAGTCTGCCAGACGTCACCTGCAATAAAATATCCATCTGAGAGGGTTAGTCCTATTTGAGGAAATCTGTACTATTATTATTATGCAGGATTTATATAGCGCCAGCAGTTTGCACAAAGGATGACAGTACAGTTACAATACAAATTAATACAGGAGGGATCAGAGGGCCCTGCTCAGTAGAGCTTACAATCTAAGAGGGAGGGTCAATTGATACAAAAAGTAATAACTGCGGGGGATGGGCTGATAGAGAAAAATACATGTACCGTTGCTAGGAGGGGGCAGGATAAGCCTCTCTTAAGAGATGAGGTTTTTAGGGATTGTCTAAAAGTGGACAGGGTAGGAGATAGTCGGACACATTGGGGAAGGGAGTTTCAGAGGATGGGAGTACCTTTGGAAAAGTACTGAAGGCAAGAATAAGAGGAGGTAACAAAGGAGCTGGAGAGCAGGAGGTCTTGGGAGGAAGGAAAAGAACTGGAAGACTGGAATTTTGAGACTAGGTTAGTGATGTAGCTGGGGGCTGAGTTGTGGATGGCTTTAGAAGTTGTTGTAAGTACCTTGAATTTAATTAGTTGAGTAAGCGGAAGCCAGTGGAGGTATTGTCAGAGAGGGGTGGAGGACACTGAATGGAAGCCAGTAGAGGGATTGTCAGAGAGGGGTGGAGGACACTGAATGGAAGCCAGTGGAGGGATTGGCAGAGAGGGGTGGAGGACACTGAATGGAAGCCAGTGGAGGGATTGGCAGAGAGGGGTGGAGGACACTGAATGGAGGCCAGTGGAGGGATTGGCAGAGAGCGGTGGAGGACACTGAATGGAAGTCAGTGGAGGGATTGGCAGAGAGGGGTGGAGGACACTGAATGGAAGCCAGTGGAGGGATTGGCAGAGAGGGGTGGAGAACACTGAATGGAAGCCAGTGGAGGGATTGGCAGAGAGGGATGGAGAACACTGAATGGATGCCAGTGGAGGGATTGGCAGAGAGGGGTGGAGGACACTGAATGGAAGCCAGTGGAGGGATTGGCAGAGAGGGGTGGAGGACACTGAATGGAAGCCAGTGGAGGGATTGGCAGAGAGGGGTGGAGGACACTGAATGGAGGCCAGTAGAGGGATTGGCAGAGAGGGGTGGAGGACACTGAATGGAGGCCAGTGGAGGGATTGGCAGAGAGGGGTGGCAGACACTGAACAATTGGTAAGAGCAAATAGGAGCTGTCAGTACTAAAGTCTCTTTTGGAAATTCTAGTTGCTGGACTATTATGCTAACCCAAAGGCTTTCAGTACTTTGAGTCAATAACTCAGATTAGATGAGCCGTTCTGATTTTTCTCTGGGTTCATTAGCTAAATTCTTGCCCTAGGTTGGAAGTAGAGATGAGCGAATCGAACCAGGCGAAGTGGAATTCGTTTCGAATTTCAGGAAAAATTCGATTCGTGCCGAATCCGAATATTAGCCAACTTCGGATGCACGAATCGAATTTTTCCCGATCAGCCGGCAAAAAGTGTCCCTGCAGAGAGCTCCACTATTTCTGACAGTTCTCTGACAGTTCCTTCACATTTACAGCGGTTGAAACATTGTATCTATTTGTTTCCATTTAGGATACAGATGTTTTTATTCGGAAACAGATACAATGTTTCAACCGCTGTAAATGTGAAGGAACTGTCAGAGAACTGTCAGAAATAGCGGAGCTCTCTGCAGATACACTTTTTGCTGTACTGGAATACTTCTTCTTTTCATTCTTCTTTTCATTCTTCTCATTCTTCTTTTCATTCTTCTTTTCATTCTTCTTCTCATTCTTCTTTTCATTCTTCTTCTTTTCATTCTTCTCATTCTTCTTTTCATTCTTCTTTTCATTCTTCTTCTTCTTCTTCTTCTTTTCATTCTTCTTCTTTTCATTCTTCTTCTTCTTCTTTTCATTCTTCTCATTCTTCTTTTCATTCTTCTTTTCATTCTTCTTCTTCTTCTTTTCATTCTTCTTCTTCTTCTTCTTTTCATTCTTCTTCTTCTTCTTTTCATTCTTCTTCTTTTCATTCTTCTTCTTCTTCTTTTCATTCTTCTTCTTCTTCTTCTTTTCATTCTTCTTCTTCTTCTTTTCATTCTTCTTTTCATTCTTCTTCTTCTTCTTTTCATTCTTCTCATTCTTCTTTTCATTCTTCTTTTCATTCTTCTTCTTCTTCTTCTTTTCATTCTTCTTCTTTTCATTCTTCTTCTTCTTCTTCTTCGTTGTGCCCCGTGACTGCCCAAATGAGTGAAGTGTGCGGTGATTCTAAGATCGACGGCACTCATCTGCATGTCATACTGACTGACAGTATTATTTCTCTTCCCCAGCAGACTCCAAGGGCATTTAAATTAAAGGTACAGTGTTCTGCACTAATATAAAGGCTCTCTGAAGCCTAGAAACCCTTTTAATAAGTTAAATTCGCAGCGAATAAATTCGCATTGAATCAAATTTCTCCCGCAAATTCGGCGAATCAGCCGAATTGAATTTTTGAATAATTCGCTCATCTCTAGTTGGAAGCTCTGAATTTATTGATGCCAAAAATAGCCAAACAACAAACATTTTCAGGGGAAGGTCAGTAATGAAGGCATCCAGGCTGTGTCAGTACTGGTTTCCTTTATGTTATTATGTTAAAAAGAGAATAATACATTCTAATAATTCATATTTTATGAGAAAAGGTTTCCATTGTATTCTTTTTATGGCACCACCTTTGTGCACAAACAGCAAGCCACTGCACACAATGTAATTCTCACACACTGTTTTCTGTAATTCCTTTTACCTATATGCAGAATACATTTTTTAAACCTGAATGCCAAATGCTAAGCATGTATATAATGTCATCATGTAATCTGGTAAGTATTCAGTAAACTATAATCAATGTATCATAAAACTAGCATACAGTGTTAAAGTGGAATTTCACACAAAAGAGGGAGTTCTTCTTTTTTGCCGCCAACTCACCCCCCAACATGTTTGGTCATACGTTGTTACGTTACGGTCATACTGGGGGGGGGGGGGTCGAGCGGGTATCTAGTTTTGACAGGTATCTGCTCCCACTTCCACTTGGATCGCTTAGGCAATCCGAGTGAAACTTCACCCAGGCGATCCAAGAGAAACTTCACCCCCACCCCCCTCTTAACCCGCAACATTTTGGGACACATCACAAGTCCCAGAAAGCTGCAAGACCATTCACAAAGTGCAGCTCAACTTGTGCATGCGCAGTAGGTAGCTGGCTGTGAAGCTGTTAGGGCTCACTGCGCACTTCAATTAATAAACATGCTTGCACCGGGCTGCCAAAGACCAGTGAGTAACCAGCCCAGGTGAGGGCGGCACTTGATCCATGGATATCTAAATATCCTTATAATGAAAGTCAGTAGCTACGGTATTTGTAGCTGCTGACTTTTAATTTTTTTGGGGGACTTTGAAAATCCTCTGACTTGATATCAGCCTGCACAGGGGGCACTAAGACTGAGAGAGGTATTCTGAGCTTATCATGGCTAACACTGGGAGCAGCCTCCAAGGGTGGGAATCAGAGGGATGAGATCATCAGTATTGGGCAGGGTGGATAAAAATCAATGCTTTTTTTAAAAAATCTGATTTTTTTATTTAAATCGGATTTTTTTTTAATAAAATTTTTTTTGAGGAAAATATATTACCATCCAAAGGTTATTCCATCATGAAATAAAGATTAGTTTTTTAATTATGTAGAATAAGGCTGTATATGTTTAATTTTTTGGGTAAATAAATTCCATGAATCCATTCACAATGTCTTGCTCTTCCAGAGGTTTTTGTAAGATTATTGGGCAGTTTCTCTGCCTACAAGATATTATCACAGATGCTTGGTTTATTTTTGCAGTTCTCAAAACTGAATTTGACTCAGCGGAGATCACATGCCTCTTCTTCACAGCAAAAATGTTTTAACATGAACAGAGTTAAGAAAAAGACCTTCATCCTAACTTCTACAAACCTATGAATACAGAATCAACCCCTTCACTGCTAAGTTTCAAGAAGTTCAGTGAATAGAATAGAAACAATATTTTTCTGATTGTTTGGAGTGGAATAGATCTGCACAAGAAAAAAGTGAAACTAAGTGTGAGGAGGAAGGGGCTGACAGTCTAAGTTTCTTAAAATATATATATTTTGTTTAGCCAAATTAGTAAATAAACATGGATGTTTGTTTAAGCAAATAACATATGCTGGAATGTTATTGTTTCAGTTGAATAAATCTATTTAAATTGTTATTATTAAGGTAATGATTATTTTTCTCCTTCCTAAGTACAACAGAAAAGTTGTCCAAATATGAATGATTAACCTATTAAACTGGGGATAAAAAAACTAATATGAAAAGTTGTTATTCTAAAAATCTTCATCTACTTGCATATTAAAGTTATACCAGCAAGAATTAGTCTTTATGTAGAAAACTCTGATTTAAATCAAGCCTTACTGACTAGTGATTTAAATCGTAATTTAAATCAGTTTGATTTAAATCAAATCCACCCTGGTATTGGGGGATTAAGTAAGAAAATTGTTACTCTACCGGGACCAAAGAAGAGAATTTTTACCAAAACAACAGCAAAATTATACAACAAGAACACAAACAGTAACACTAGCACTGTAATAATAATATGTTATGAGGCAAAAAGAAGTATGTGTGTGTGTGTGTGTGTGTGTGTGTGGGGGGGGGGGGGGATAAGGAGTGCACATAAGACCTACTACAAATATTTACTCAGAATGGTGATATAATGCCAGCTATTGAGAGCTGCTATCTTGGGGTGTCCTCTCTTCCTCTTAGATTTGGTTCACACCTGCAGATGCAACCAAATGCAGGTGCATTTCCATGTGTGGCATGAATGGCAGCCTGTTCATTTCCATGGACTGCTCTACACACGAGAAACACAGAAATTAAGTTCCGAACTCTTTTCATTCAGCTAACACAAAAATATTTCTGGATTTTCCAATCGCTGTTTTTATATTCCAGGATGGTCTGGATCTATGTAAAGGGAAAGAAGAGCAAATGCTGATTCTGGTGGAGCCTAGAGAATTTCTCAAGAGTGTCTTCTATTACATTCAGGTAAAATTTGGAAAGGTGAAGAACATGCAGATTTATATATATTCTGTATCTGCCACCCCTCTCTGCCAATCCCTCCACTGGCTTCCCATTGCCCAACGGATAAAATTCAAAACATTAACAATAACATATAAAGCCATTTATAACTCTGCCCCAAATTACATCACCAATCTTGTCTCCAAATATCATCCAAACCGTACTCTCCGCTCCTTGCACGACCTTCTACTCTCTAGCTCCCTTGTCTCCTCCTCCCATGCTCATCTCCAGGACTTCTCCAGAGCTTCCCCCATGCTCTGGAACTCTCTACCCCAATTTATCAGAATATCGCCTACTCTGCTCACTTTTAGGTGATCTCTGAAAACCTATCTCTTCAGGAAAGCCTATCCTGCCCTCAGCTAATAATGGAATCTTCTACTCCTCCTACCAGTCCATCCCCCACAGTTACTAACTTTTGAACCACTAGCCCCTCCCTCTTAGATTGTAAGCTCCAAGGAGCAAGGCCCTCCTATCCCTCTTGTATTGTTGCTGTATTGTCTCCCGTTATATTGTAAAACGCTGAGCAAACTGTTGGCGCTATATAAATCCTGTATAATAATATACTAATAATAATATAGGGACCCATGGGGCATATAGCTCAATATCCATGTGCCATATGTACAATAATTGCATTTGCTGAGGTCAATTATAATAGATGTAAAAAAAGGTTTACAGTATGTGTCCTAGATTTTTTATTTTTTTGTGCTTAAAGTGTTACTAAACCCACAACAGTAAAATCAGTCTGTATATGCAGTAAATCATGCTTGTTATACTCACTGTGGAACCTAAGGGGTTAATCCTCTGCACTGTGTAAAAATTATGTTTGATCCAGACTTCTCTGATCCTCCCCTTCTACTGCTGTCCCCAATCCATCTGCTGATAGAACAGAGCCTTGGAGACAAGCTGCACATGCACAGTTTGGTGTGTATTGCTAGAGACCTTTTTTTATTTTCTTGGGAGAGTGCATATATCCAGCACAGGGTCAATAAGCACTGTCCAGACAGAGGTTTAGGGGTCATGCAGCCTCATAAGTCAGTCGGGAGAATGAAAACTCCTCCTACCATCTTTATCCAGTACTCTGCTGGACATTGATAGAAGTCTCAGGACTGCTCTACCCGCTGATAAAAGAAAAGGTACTTAGCAGTTTATATTTACTAAAATAATTATATTTCTATGTTCTATGTACTGTGGGAGGCCAGATATAGTTAATGCAGGGTCCAGGGTTTAGTAACACTTTAAAGTGGAGTTCTACTCACTTGTCAAAAAATAACTCATTAGCTACAAAAACTGCTGACTTTTAAAAAACAGCCATTTACCTGTCCCTCGGTCCTGTGGTGTGTCTCCCGCAGCCCGTTTCACCGGCCGTCCTGGATTCCAGGAGGCCAGCAGGCCGTCATGTATTCCAGGAGGCCGGCATCTTCAGTGTGGGCACCCAGCTGTGATAGCTTGCGGCTTCACAGCCGGGTACCCACTGCACATGCGCGAGTAGTGCTGCACTTCCTGAATGGTCCTGTAGTCTTCTGGGACCTGTCACGTGTCCCAAAAGACTACAGAGAGGGAGGGAGGACAACTTCTGTTTCCAATCGCCTAGGCAATCAGACCGGAAATGGGAGCAGGTACCTGTCAAATTTGGGCACCCAAAGGTGCCAGTCCTTAATGGGGAGCGGGGGAGCAGTCCTTAAAGCGGAACTTCACCTTTTGGGAGGAGCTCCGCCTTAAGGCTCAGTTTACATCTGTGCGTTTAACTGCGTTTTTATCAAGTTCCTGTGAGTTATGTGTGGATCAGTTTATTAATTTCAGTGGGCTTCCCTACATGTAGGAATCATGGTAAAGAAGCCCCTGACCCCTGTTAAAAATTATGCCGCATCAAAACGTACCCTGCATTTCAGTATGTGTGAAAACAGACGCATGGGAGTGCCATTAGGAGTTGATAAATACTACTACTACTAATAATAATAATTAATTAATTCAGAAATATTGGCACTGCCACGTGTCTGCCAAAGGACAGCCCTTTTGTTACCATTTAGTAACTTATATAAAGAGAAGTACAGACTCCTGTAGTGTTGGCTCTGAAGAAGAGGTTGTGTCCTCGAAACGCGTTAGCCAGTTGGTCATCCAGGGTTCCATCGTATGGACTCAGATGTTGTTTGGATCATACACCTTGTTCAGTTTGACATACCTGTGTTATTATGTCCATTGTGAGTATGATACCTATTTTTGTTTCTTTAATACATTATTTTAAACGATAATGCACTAGGTCGGTGCGCCCTTTTTCTGTTTCTCCATTTGTATCCAGTGTATTCGGACCACCCCGGTCTGTTGAGGGCAGCAAGCAGTGCATATTCCAGAAAATTCCAGAACATTCTTATTAGGTCTACTGAGTCCTTTCCTAGCGCAGGAGTAAAGTGTTTGTTGTACAGGATGTTTTGCGTCAGGAAAGCGCACAATTTTGTTCACAACCAACAGTAGTGTGAATCTTACCTTAGAGAGACTTGAAGTAGTAAAATGTTGCTAAATGTCTATGTATATTTCAGTTGTTTTCATTTTGGGAGATTATACGTGGAAGTAGTTTAATTACAAAGGAATATGTAAGAAAAGGCATGTACTGTAGATGGATATAGAAAAGATATGAAGTATACAGATAGAACAAAGGGGAAAACAAGGGAGTGATGCGAACTGAACCCACATTTTCTTCCACTCAGGCTTTAGATCACCTGAGCAGCCATTTTTTTTAATAACAACAAAAAGGTACTTTTTTTACTCAAAAGAATGTCATGGTAAAATGTTCCCATATTGATTCATGTGCTTTCTAATTTGTAATGATAGATCCGCTTTCATTGGTATTAAAAGCATGGCATGATCGGGGTGGAGGTTGTGTTTAATCCTTTCACTGGAAAAAACAAGCAAAGGCCTGCATCTGGCCCCCGGGACACAGTTTGGAGACCACTGCCTTAGTCTATAAGCTAATAGCCACTACGCTGATCATGAACTTATGGCAGAGTGGTACCTGAGACTCTCCTAATTCATGAAGGGCCACAATCAGCAGCTGCCGATCATAACCAGTGAAAACATTGCCAAAGTGGTCTGGGTATGTGAGGTGAAAAAATGGACATCGGGCCCAGCAGTGAAAAAGTTAATAACAGCCTTGTAAGATCTAAAGTAGCTGATCCCTCTCCATTCCTGGCTCCTGAAAACGCCATGACTCCGACCTCTGTGTTTGGAATAGATAGGAAGTGTTCTGGAAAGAAGATCAAGTTGGCTGTTTTGGGGCTACATGATTATAGAAGGTAAGTTGGATTACAGACTGCAACTTTCATTAACCACTTGCCTACCGGGCACTTATACCCCCTTCCTTACCAGGCCAATTTTCAGCTTTCAGCGCTGCCGCACTTTGATTGACAATTGCGCGGTCATGCAACATTGTACCCATATGAAATTTTGATCATTTTTTTCTCACAAATAGAGCTTTCTTTTGGTGGTATTTAATCGCCACTGGGCGCTTTACTTTTTGCGCTATAAATTAAAAAAAGTGCAAAAAATTTGAAAAAAAAAAAAAAGTTTATTTGTTTCTTTTATAAAATTTTTCAAACAGGTATTTTTTCTCCTTCACTGATTTGCGTTGATGAGGCGGCACTGATGGGCACTGATAGGCGGCACTGATGGGCACTGATAGGCAGCACTAAAGGGCACTGATAGGCAGTACTAATGAGGTGGCATGGATAGGCGGCACTGATAGACAGCACTAATTAGGGGTCACGGATAGGCGGCACTGATATGCAGCACTGATAGGCGGCACTGATAGGTGACACTGATGATGGGTACTGATAGACGGCACTGACTGGCATCACTTCTGGGCACTGACTGGCGGCACTGACTGGCACAACTCCTGGGCACTGACTGGTGGCACTGACTGGCAGCACTGGTGGGTGGCACTGGTGGGTGGCACTGGTGGACAGCACTGGTGGGTGGGCACATGTGGGTGGCACTGGTGGGCACAGGTGGGTGGCACTGGTGGGCACAGGTGGGTGGGCACAGGTGGGTGGCACTTCTGGGCACATGTAGGTGGCACTTCTGGGCACAGGTAGGTGGCACTGCAGAGTGGCACAGGTGGGGGCACTGCTGGGCACAGGTGGGGGCACTGCTGGGCACAGGTGGGGGCACTGCTGGGAATGGGTGGGCGGGGCTAGTGGGCGCACTGCTGACCGGAAATGCGGGGGTCACTGCTGGGCACCGATCATCAGGGCACTGATCATCAGTGCCCTGATGATCGGTGCCGATCCCCGCTGTGACAACTGCCGGTTCTCGGCAGTACTTTCCTCACGATCTGACAGCGTGAGGAAAGTGCAGCCGAGAACCGGCACTTGCATTTTCCTGTGATCAGCGTGTCATTGGACACCGCTGATCACGTGGTAAAAGGCCGGTGGGCTCGGCCTTTCACCACATCTCCTGATCAGCTGTGTCCATAGGACACAGCGATCACGGAGATCGCCGGGTGCGCGCCCCCTGGGGCGCGCAGGAGAGCGCGTTCTGGGAGGACGTCATATGACGTCCACTCAGAACTGGCCGGCCGCGGTGCAGCCGTCATTCGGCTATGCGCGGTCGGCTAGTGGTTAAAGAGGACCTTTCACTTTTGAAATAATACCATTAGTCTGATTCAAGTTAAACATTTTTATTTACATTTTTTTGTCCAAAAAACTTTCTGTTCAAAGCTACAGTGTTCAATAGTCAGTCTGATTTTAAGATGCAAGTCTGGTTTACAGATTGAAATTTAAAGCAGAACTCCATGTAAAATTTTACTTTCCCATGCAGTGGGGCTGTGCGCTGCATGGGAAAACTGCTCGTTTTGTCCAGGGGTTTAGTGGAAAAGCTATATATATCCCGTCCTCCGATCCTCCGGAAAACCACGCTCCCCCAAGTCCAGCGGTGGACTGTTCCTGCCATCCTCAGGCTCTGAGACGGTCTGTTGGCATGATGACGTCAGGAACAGTCCATTGACAAGACCGCTAGTATGCGGGGGGGGGGGAAGCGGCAAGGACCAGTGTTGCGCTCTGAGGATCATCTGATTCGGTAAGTATATTTTCACTCTTATGACCCCTAGACAAAAACGAGCAGATGGCCCGTGCAGTATGGGCACAGCACCACTGAATGGTTCAAAAAACATTTTGCCCCGATTTCTGCTTAAAGGTTAAGTGTTGAAGGTGAGGTTGCACACACATTAATAAAATCAAAAATGTGCATTTATTAAAAGAGAAGTATGGGCTATACAAAGAGAAAATCTTCTACTCACCTAGGTTGATGCAGCATCAATCTGATGCTGCATCTGTCCCCCACCGGCTATCCACTGAGAATTAAGTGATCAGACACTGCTGATCGCTCAGTTCTCCCCTCCACTCTGAGAAGGGAGCAGTGATTGTCAGTGACTGGCTCTCTGCTCTGCCCCTCCAGCACTCACTGGAGTGATAGGCGGGGGTGGGAGTGGCTGGCTCAGGATATCAGTGGATTGCTGAGAAGCTGAGTCAGTTGCCGGTCCAGGATTCTGGGTGGATTCCAACCATGTGGTTAGGATCTTTCGGAGCCTGGACTGGCTCTGTGAGGTCAGAAAATGGATCACAGGAGTGCAGAACAAGCTGCACACCTATGATCCATAGGAGACGATTGGCAATGCTTCTCTTTTAAATATATGCATTCAGTCCTGCAGAGCATTGCAAGTGTAATCAGTGCATAGTGGGTGTAGTTCACAGGCACCTGCATTATTTACCCCAAGTCCTCAGTTTTTTGCTAAAAACCGTGCACTAACAACACCAGACTTCTGGTTCCAAAAGCTAACGTAACAAAGAGGTGGGTTCTCTTTTTATAGTAAGTAAAGTGCAGCACTATAAATAAGTAAATAAATTATAATAATGTCCGTATAAATGAATATTCTTATGGTGACAATCCGTGTGTAGAGTACCCACTATGGCGGTACTTCAGTGCTTGTGCTTTTAAAAGTGGTGTAAGAATACGCACTCACCAGATGCGTAAATAAATTACGCATATAGATCAATGATCGGAGGTCCCCTTTAATGAAGTGGAGTCATTGATTTCCTAGAGCTCACCCCTGAATCAAGATCTACCTTATTACACAGAGGAGGGAGTTCCTGCTACACAGGTTGCTACACCCACTCATCCCTTAAAGGGGACCTCTGGTTTACTGGATCCATATACCACCCAGAAGTGCCTGACATACCACCCATACAGAGGGAGGATATCTCTATACATGGCTTAATCCGCTTCCTTAAAGGGGACCTCTGATGATTGATTTAAATGCGTAATTTCTTTACACATCTGGTGAGTGCGTATTCTTACCCCACTTTTAAAAACACAAGCACTGAAGTACCGCCATAGTGGGCACTCTACACACGGATTGTCACCATAAGAATATTCATTTTATACGGACATTATTATCATTTATTTAATTATTTATAGCGCTGCACTTTACTTACTGTTTTGACTGAAGTTTTATTTGGTTACCTTTAGTGCATAGCTGCTGACGTTGAAAGCACTCACTTTTTTATTTATTTATTTGGGGTTCTCTTTTTATGCTTGAAGACGGAAAACACTGAGATGGTATAAGTGAACTGACTGAGCTTTAATAGTAAATGTTTTTTTGACCACCAGATGTCAAAGACTGTCGCGTAAGATGGAGGGACACTCTCTAGAGCCAAGCCTTTGCTATGATGAACAGCCAGAAAGCCAAGTGACCAGGCGACATATAGATGAGGTTGGTAGCTAATCTACATTTAAATACCAGTCCTCGGTTAAAGACTTCTCCATACATCATCTTCTTTAGTATCATCTTCTAGGATTAGTTTTGGAAACTAAATTTTGAATACAATTTTTTGTTTTAAGCAAGAGCCTAAAATGAATTTTGTTTTGCTACATAGTTCTTTTACTTTGCTGCATTGTGTCCTAAAGGGGGGGGGGGACTATGTGGCCCAGTGAGCTTATGCAATACATTTTTGTCTTAAAGTGGAACTAAAGGCACACGTACTTACCTTAGTTCTAGTTCCAACAATCTGACACCCATAAAGTCCCTGCTCGGCGCTGTTCTCTTCTCCCTGGGTTCTTTTGGACCCTGGTTTTTGTTTGTTTTGATTGGCTGATGTGGGATGACATCACTCCCATACATGTGCAGGAGTGCAGTCATCCGGGCACGCTGGGAGTTTGCCAGTTTGTGCAGTTCAGTGTACATTCTACAGAGGACTGCAAATAGGCAGGAAAGTGTAACATTGCATTTTTTTTCTGCAATAAAAAGACTGCCTGTTCACAAATGTTTCTATTTTACATTTAGTTCCACTTTAAGTTTACATGTTCCAGACACCTCAGGTCCCATGCACACTAGACATTTAGCAACGAAGCATGAGATCCCAGCATCTTGATGCGGGCGGAAGGCAAAGGTTGCACCATCCAGCCTCACTGTCGGCAACTTGTAAAACTCTATGAGAGGCTGAAAGCTGCTGCGGCTGGACAGGCCTGGATGTTGCACTGAGTGTTCCTAATGTTTGTGGCAGTATCAGGGGTGGACTGACAACTCATGGGGCCCCCGGGCAATAGGGGATTATGGGGCCCCTGTGTCCTTGTCCAAACTCAAAAAAGCCTATGAAAAAGGTACCAGGGGCATCTCATGGGGCCCCCTACTGACCCCGGGCCCTCAGGCAGTGCCCGAGTTTCCAAATGGTCAGTCCGCCCCTGGGCAGTATGTGGCCAAGGATGAATGCTGGGAGTGCACACTGCATGTATTCTGGGTATTCGTTCCTGGGAACATACTGCCCTAAATGTTAGTACCACTCTGCGCACCATCCAGTCCCATCCATCCGCAGCAGCTTTCAGCCTCTCATAGATTTTTTCAGACTGTCAGCAGTGGGGCTGGATGGTGAACTTTTCATTTGCACCAAAATGCCAGGATTTCAGGCACGGGGGGCTAAACACCCAGTGAGCAATGAGGCTTTTATGTTGAAGCCATAATATATTTTTCAAACTAGCTTCTGGGGAGAATTTACTAAAGATTTGTCACTTTATTTAACCTTCCTGTGTAATTTACAGTAGAAACTGAGTTATTGTCAAAACTTTTTGCAAACTGACTGCCAAGTGGCAAGATCAGCCCTCTTTCTGATCAGTTTCAGAGCTGTAATAAGAATCTCAGACCTTCTCTGCATCAGTGGCCCCGGCTTAGGTGTTTTTTTTTCTTTTGTTTTTTTTTTTACTTTTTGTAGTCATGAATGTAAAATTATTTTGTAAGAAAAGGAGCGACCTTTGCATCTCTTTACAAGATCCTTTTAGATTGGGGCAGCACCTAAATATGGGCGTAACATGGTGCAAAAAGATGGAGTTGCCCTTTAACTCTGATTTTTCTCTAGTTTATTATCACTGTTAGGCATGCTGTCAAATCTAAATTTTAATGTGAAAGCATTATGTATATTCTAATAAAGTTTTCTCTGTGATGTCACCTTCTTTGATAACTGTTATCCTCCTCTGTGGAGGTAGGCACTTATCTTTCTACAGCTGTACCATGAGACCGAAGTCTTATTCTTGGATACATGGAGAGAACTGGGGCAACATGTGTGTGCTGTGACCAAGAGTATAGCTCAGCGCCCGTTCCGGTGAGTTCACAAAAAAGTGACTGGACAATGTAAATTCCTTGTGAGTGAAAGGTTATACAAGTGACATGAGCAGCCTTATAATCATTGCCCTGCTTTAATGGATTATTTAGATTTCTGTTTTTCAGCAAATCAGCATTTTCAGGTGGTATAAAGGAAAAAGAATTTACATTTAAAATGAATTGTCTATTTTGAATCCACTGAATGCCTACTAAATTATTTCCGTTTTAGGTGTACGCCAATAACCAAACTGCAACATCTTGAAATAACATACACTTAGAGCAGAGCTAAACCCTCTTGCCCTTTACAGCCAAGGAAGCTATTTTCTTAGCCTCTGTTTAATCATTTGACCTCTCGAAGGTTTTACCCCCTTCATGACCAGGGAATTTTTTTTATATTCACCACTGTGCTACTTTAACTGGCAATTGCTCAGTCATACAACACTGTACCCAAGTGAAATTTGAGTCTTCTTTTGGTGTTATTTTTTATTATATAAACAAAAAAAAACCCAAAAAAGTTTGGGGAAATAAAACACAATATTTTCTACTTTCTGTTATAAAAAATAAAGAAATGTAAAAAATCTAATTTCTTCATAAATTTAGGCCAAAATGCTGCTACATGTCTTTGGTAAAGGAAAAATCCCACTAAGTGTATAATAATTGGTTTGTTTGAAAGTTATAGCATCTAAAAACTATGGTGTATATATACTGGAATTTACGCAGCTTTAACGCTGTGCTGGTGATCAGTGACTTACAGTTGGACTGTGATAGTGTGGTGGGCAATCTAGTGCTAACAGACCGTCACTGGGAGGTAAATTAAATGACACTGACATCACTAATACAGTGATCAGATATAATACTTTACACTGTCCCTGTACTAATTACACTGGCTTGGAAAGGGTTCACATCAAGGGGCAGTCAAGGGGTTAACTGTGTGCCTAACAAGTGTTGTATGTGTAATATGTGCTGCTTTTACTAAGGCCCCTTTCAGACGGGGTGGACCAGTCAGCGGATCAACTGTCTTCTATGAGCGGTCGAATGGAAAACAACCGCCTGTGTGTTTCCATCCAACGGCCATCCCATCCGATCCGGTGGACAGAAGGGGAATGGATCCCCATCCATCTCTTTTCGACGGATCAAATCGGATTGGATGTCGTTGGGTGTAAACAGACACATGTCCATTTACACCCGCCGCTCCATAGAGGAGAATAGAGGTTTCAATGGGTCCACCTGAAAAACGGGCAGATGGACCCGATCAGAACGTCTATGTGAAAGGGGCCCAAGAGATCTGGCTGTTTTTTTTCCCTGCTTTTCAGGGAGAAGAAACAGACAGATCGCTGTTCTGTGTACAGAGTCCTGTGTGTTTGTAAACACAGGGCTGTGTGCTGTGAATGGATACAGCCAATCAGCAGGTGTCAGCCATAAATCATTGGATGAAACCTGCTGACAAAATTGCACAGTGTCCAGTCTCAGTGGGGGTCAGCAGTGGGCACACGCATGCATGCCCCAAATTTTTCTTTTCTTTGCAGCAAACATTGAGGTCAGATGACCTATAAGTGATGGTGCAGCAAGGTGGACCGTGGTAAACAACGTTCTCTCTCTGTCTGCAGGTTGCACTGGGAGGCTCAGAGCTACTCCTTCTGCACCTCAGCAGGCACCTGGCGAGGGTGGGGACCCAAAGGATCGCTCACTGGCTTACCATTGGCCTGGAAGAGACAGATTCAGCAGTTTAATAGAGTCAGTCCAGCAATGGCTGCAACTATAACAGAGGCCTATCCTTCTCCACAACTCCTTATGCAGGTCAGTGTCTTTGTGTAATGTGTTTTCTGCCCAGGATCCACATGCAATGGGGGAGATTTACTAAAGCTGGTGCAGCTGTGCATAGTAACCAATCAGCTTCAATCTTCAGCTTGTTCAGTTATCCTTTGACAATAAAACCTAGAAGCTGATTGGCTACCATGCACAACTGCACCAGATTCTGTGTGCACCAGTTTTAGCAAATCTCCCCCACTATTTTTCACACTAAAGGGAAAGCTTGAGCATCTGCAGATATTAGACAGAGGAGTGTATAGCCATAGGGATCATTGGTCACTCCTATCAAAACAATGGACCATCTTCTAAGGCAGGGTCTCCAAACTTTCCAAACAAAGGGCCAGTTTAACCTCTTGACACATGCAAATGTGCGGCCTCCCGGTGTCTGGGCCTAGACGCTGAGCGGCCGCACATTTGCGTTCTATTAAAAAAACATATGTGCTGAGAGCACACGCCTGCGCACTCCCAGCACACATGTCCAGTACTCATGGAAAGGTCCCAATCTCCTCTTTCGATCGCGACCTTTCCCGATCATGTGACAGTGTGTCACGGAGGTCACATGACGCTAAACCCTGCCCCGCCTCCCGACTTCTGAAACCCTTAAAGGGCCAGGAGGCGCCGGTGCCAAGGGGTAATGTCCTTTAGACTTTCTGGGGGCTGGATTAGGAGTAAAAAAAGTCCCTGATGTTAGTGGGGAAAAGTCATTGACGCCATCTTTGGTGTCATTGGGAGGAAATTTGCCTCATCATTGGTATCAGTGAGATAAATTCTGTCCCATCTTTGGTGTCATTGGGAGGAATTGTGCCTCATCGTTGGTGTCATTGAGATGAATTGTACCCCATCATTAATGTCATATGGCCCTATTGTTAGTGTCATTGGGAGAAATTGTGTCCCATCCTTGGTGTCATTGGCAGGAATAGTGCCCCATCATTGGTGTCAGTGAGGGTAATTATGCCCCATTGTTGGTATCATTGGATGAAATAGTTCCCCAAGGGCCAGATAAAAGCAAGTAAAGGGCCGCATCTGGTCCCCGGGCCACAGTTTGGAGACCACTGTTCTAAGGCATGCCGTAGAAAAGCACATATCTGAAATTGACTGGAAGTAAGACATTTACTTAGTTACATCAAGCTGATGTACAGTATATATAAAAATAGACCTTGTTTTTTAATTGCTTGTATAAGATGGTTTTGAAATTTTACAATCTTTCCCAAAGCCCCTCTCATCTACTATTCCCCACTGACAGGTAAGCTCAGTGGCCAATAGGGAGGCACAGGAGCCAGGAGAGGGGGAGGGGGTGTCAACCCTCACCATTACTCTTTTAAGGCAATATTTGCATATTCGAGCACCCCAGAATATGGGGATCTCTGGTGGATCTGGAAAATATTAAAAGGAAAGTGCTTCAAGTATTTCTTAGACTTTACCATACTAGTCTGGAAGGTATTAAAAGGTAAGTGCTTCAAGTATTTCTTAGACTTTACCATATTAGTCTGGAAGGTATTAAAAGGTAAGTGCTTCAAGTATTTCTTAGACTTTACCATACTAGTCTGGAAGGTATTAAAAGGTAAGTGCTTCAAGTATTTCTTAGACTTTACCATATTAGTCTGGAAGGTATTAAAAGGTACTGTAAGTGCTTCAAGTATTTCTTAGACTTTACCTTATTAGTCTGGAAGGTATTAAAAGGTAAGTGCTTCAAGTATTTCTTAGACTTTACCATATTAGTCTGGAAGGTATTAAAAGGTAAGTGCTTCAAGTATTTCTTAGACTTTACCATATTAGTCTGGAAGGTATTAAAAGGTAAGTGCTTCAAGTATTTCTTAGACTTTACCTTACTAGTTTAATAGAAACATACATTGATGCTGTTCTGTAATCATTATTACATCATATTAATGTATTTTTTTCAGTGTCAGCAGTGTAAGCACCATGTTTGGCTTGGTATCAGCCTGCATTCCCCTGTACAGCAGAGCTCAGAAAGGAGGAAGCACAATCAGCCAGGTGTTGCTGCAGTGCAAAAGGAGCATGCTGATAAAAGAGCAGTGATGAAGGGATGAGCGCAGTGTGCTGCTTCTCCTTTCATTGCCCTGACACAGGGTGGGGTGGAAAATAGATCTGTAAGTAAAAATGAATCCACAGCAGAGACAAATCAAGTCCCCTCCCCTTCCAGGCAGGGATGTGCTGTGAGGCAGAGCTGTGTAAATGGTAAGACCGGATGGACGGAAACACAAATCCTTTAGCAGGTAAATAAGCTCACATGTACGCATTTCATCTGTTCCGTATTAATTCTAGTAGTCGGTGTATAAAGCTGATGTTATTCAAAGAAAGTAAATTCTGTATCTTTTCTCTCTATCCAGGCATACGTGGCATGTAATACTGATAAAGAGAGACTATCTCTCCTCAGTAACCTGAGGGTACCACGTGCTGGAGGTGCCACAGACGATATGGAGTATCCAGATGAAGATGTCACACAGTCTAATGACCAAGACCAGACAAGAGAGAGGCGCATTGGTCCTGATTTGTCACGACGCATCTGGCTGTTCATGACCTCAACCAATCCAGAACTGGTATTGGACTTAAATTCCTAGTACATAATCACTGGTGCTTTTGTACTGTTATTTGGCAGTAAAGTATTTATAATAAAAATATGTTTCCAATCATTGCAGTAAGGAAAATGTGCCTGTGTGTTTTAATGACTGGCTCATTCGCACCCTATGGAAAGATCTATAGTCACTTTAGATCAGTGGTTGTCAACGTATGAGATAAAGGGGGCATCAAATGTGGCCCCTGACATCACCAAAGGACCGCACATACTGTTCAATATATATAATGCTTGAGTGGACTGTCGGAGACTTCAGACTTTAATAGATGAAAATGAGGGCTAGAGAGTGTAGACGTGCCACATTTTGGGCTGGGGGTGTGCTTTTGAAGACAATAGAAAACAGGGAACACGTTACATGAAACTAGTAAACATCAATTCTATTGCCCCAATCGATGTTTCCACTATAGACCACTAAGGTCTGAGGGCCACACATCATATATGAAAGGGCCACATGCCTACAGTCAATAAAGTGGTACTTTAGCTAAAATAATAAAAATGGGCAAACAGGCAGGAAGTTTAATGCAGAAAAGACATGCTTTGTCTCTTCTGCACTGAAGTTACTTACCTGCTGATGATTTTTAGGTGACAGGTTCTCAGTCTAAAAGATGTCTCCTCTGTACTTCACTGAGTGTACTGCAATGCAAATCGCACTGCAATACATTCCTTCCCGACTCTGCTAGCCAACGAAAGTGACAAGTGACCTGGAAAAGATGTCATACACATAGTTTTCTGGGTCACAGCAAGAAGGGGAGGAGAGTGGACGTGTGTCCACTCTCCTCCCTCCCCTCCACCACATAAAATACCCCTCAAAATAATTATGAGGCCAGTCCCATATACACTATATTGTCAAAAGTATTGTTCGGCCTGCCTTTACACGCACATGAACTTTAATGGCATCCCAGTCTTAGTCCATAGGGTTCAATATTTAGTTGGCCCCGACCTTTACAGCTTCAACTCTTCTGCTGTCCACGAGATTTAGGAGGGTGTCTATGGGAATGTTTGACCATTCTTCCAGAAGCACATTTGTGAGATCAGGCACTGATGTCGAACGAGAAGGCCTGGCTCACAGTCTCCGCTCTAATTCATCCCAAAGGTGTTCTACCGGGTTAAGGTCAGGACTCTGTGCAGGCCAGTCAATACCTTCCACCCCAAACTCACTCATCCATGTCTTTATGGACCTTGCTTTGTGCACTGGTGCGCAGTCATGTTGGAACAGGAAGGGGTCATCCACAAACTGTTCCCACAAAGTTGGGAGCAGGAAATTGTCCAAAATGTCTTGGTATGCTGACGCCTTAAGAGTTCCCTTCACTGGAATTAAGGGGCCAAGCCAAACCCGTGAAAAACAACCTCACACCATAATCCCCCCTCCACCAAACTTTACACTTGGCACAATGCAGTTTGCCAAATACCAGTCTCATGGCAACCGCCAAACCCATCGGATTGCCAGACAGAGAAGCGTGATTGGTCACTCCAGAGAACACATCTTCACTTCTCTAGAGTTCAGTGGCGGCATGCTTTACACCACTGTATCCGATGCTTTGCATTGCGCTTAGTGATGTAAAGCTTGGACGCAGCTGCTCAGCCATGGAAACCCATTCCATGAAGCTCTCTACACACTGTTGTTGAACTAATATGAAGGCAGCCTTTAGCTATTGACTCTGCAGACAGTTGGTGACTTTGCGCACTGTGCGCTTCAGCATGCACTGACCCCGCTCTGTGATTTTACATGGCTTAATTGCTGTTGTTACCACTTTGTTACAATACCACTAACAGTTGACCGTGGAATATTTAGTAGCAAGGAAATGTCACGGATGGACTTATTGCACGGGTGGCAACCTATCACGGTACCACACTTCAATTCACTGAGTTCCTGAGAGCGACCCATTCTTTCACAAATGTTTGTAGAAGCAGTCTGCATGCCTAGGTGCTTGATTTTATACACCTATGGCCATGGAAATTATTGGAACAGCTAAATCCAATGATTTGGAGGGGTGTCTCAATACTTTTGGCAATATAGTGTGTATGGAGGGAGGGGTGTAGAGGTGAACAGAGGAAGGGAGTGGCTGCAGAGGTGAGCAATGGAGGTGATATGGGGGGTGCAGTGGTGACCAGTGGATGGAGGGTGGTACAGAAATGACCAATAGAGGAAGGATGCAGAGGTGACCAGTGGATAGAAGAGGGGGGGGTTGCAGAGATGACCAACGTATGAAGGTAAGGGATGCAGAGATTGCTGGTGAATGGAGGTGGGGGTAGAGGTGACCAATGGATGGAAAAGGGGTGCAAAGGTAAGCAGAGAAGGAAGGAGGTACAGCAGTGACCAGCGGATGGAGAGGGTGCAGAGATGACCAGTGGATGGAGGGGGTGCAGAGGTGACCAGTAGATGATGGGAGGTGGGTAAAGAGGTGACCAGTGGATTAAGGAAAGAGGTGGAGAGGTAACCAGAGGATGGAGGTGGGGGAAGAATTGACCAGCAGGTGGAGGGGGTGCAGAGGTGATCAGTGGATGAAAGGAGGTCGGGGCAGTGTAGGATCGTCTTTAAATTTTAAGTCAATGTAGAACTCTCCATTTTTTTTCTGTGGTCAGCGTAATTGCTCCATTACATTGGTGGTTAATGTAAATGTTCCATTATATTGGTGGTCATTGTAATGCTCAGATTACATTGGTGGTCGGGGTAGAAAGCCCTCATACTGACCACCAATGTAAAGGGGGATCTGAAGATTTTACACTTTGAAAAAAAAACTAATTTGCTCATGTTCGCCAGGGCAATCTTCTTCCTACTGACCACCAAAGTCAGGGCATTCTTCTTCCACCAGACAATGATGCCAGATATTCAGCCTCCCACTAACCACAAGTATTTGTTTCTAACCACTGAAGCTAAGGCATTTTCCCCTACTGACCACTGCTGCTGAGGCTTCTTCCTTCCACTGATGCTGGGGTATTTGTTCTGCCATTGACCAGAAATGTAAGTACATTCTCCAGCACTGCTATGTACATTGCATAGTCCTGACCGCTATGCTCTATATACGGTTTAGAGCAGTGGTTCTCAACCTTCCTAATGCCGTGACCCTTTAATACAGTTCCTCATGTTGTGTTGACCCCCAACCATAAAATTATTTATCCAGTAATTATAATTCATGAGTGTCGTTTTACCTCCAATACTGCTGCTTTCAACACAGCAGCTGCTTTCTACACAGTAGCTGCTCTTTACACATCGGAAATATGTGTTTTCTGATGGTCTTAGGGGACCCCTGTGAAAGGGTCGTTTGACCCCCAAAGGGGGCGCGACCCACAGGTTGAGAACCACTGGTTTAGAGCGTCACATAGACCTGATATGCTATGTTATGTTTTACATACAGTAATTATGCATAAAGTGTTTATTTTCTCAAAAGTTGCTCATTGCTGTGTAGTTTGTAACTATTTTAAACCAATACTAAAGGATACTTTTTTTGCTTTAAAATAAAAAAAGATGTTATACTTCCCTGCTCTGTAGAAGGATATTCTGTGATATTGCACAGAGCGGCTCCTTAACTCCTCTTTTGGGGTCCCCTGCCAGTGCTGTCTGCTCCCCTTTCCTCTGGGTGCCCCTTCAGTAAGCCGTGTGCTAAGGGGGCACCCGTGCAGCAGCGGTTCCGAGCAAGGCTGTATGCATCCATAGACACACACAGCACTGGTAAGCCACATCTGTGCTCCCTCCTCAGAAGTTTGATGACAGCAGTAGGAGCCTTTGAACCCAGGAAGTGGAGGGGCAGTGCTGCAGCCAAGACAGCACGGGATTGGTGAGATGAGCCAGCTAGATGTTTAGGGGCAGGGGGGCTAGGACAGGTATTGCAGTACTTTTTTAACTTTAATGGTAAAAAAGGTTTTGCGTTTAGAAGCACTTTAATGAAATTCTTCTTCAAGGTAGGCTCAGACAAAGTGTTAGCTATCTGTCTATATTCTGTTTCATTTCAGTAAAATATTCCTTTAAGTTAAAGTGGAACTACACTGCATTTGAGCACCACAAACCAAGATCGCTATTTAATTCATTTTTAATATGCAAAGCAAACTCCCCCATCAAGCCATGTCTCCATGGTTTATTGTCCTTTTATAAATCACTTTGAAAAACAACTCCCTAGCGTTTCTGGCTGCTGCCATCTTGAGTAAGGGCAGATGATTCATGTAACATTCACTTCCTGGAATTTATCTGCCCTTAGCTCAGGAATACAGGCAGGAAGGTGTGCTTAGCTGAGAAAACCCCTCCTCCCCTCCCGAAGACTCCTGGGATGTATGACCTCATTTGCTGGCAGCAAAAAAATTAAAATAATCAATGTTGAGAAAGTGGAGTTCCACTTTAAGCAAGGTGGGTGGGGTGAGGGAAAGTAAGTAAACATGTCGCTTTTCATAAATTACACTACATGGCCCCCATCCTTTATTTTCCATACATGAGCATCCATTACCTGTGATTGTGCAAACCGGGACATCCTGGTATATGTTGGGCAGCACAGTGGCTAAAATGTTAGCACTTCCACCTGGCAGTACAGGGTCGTTGGTTCAAATCCAAACCACAGCACCACTTGCCTGGAGTTTGCATGTTCTCCCTGTGCCTGCTTGGGTTTCCTCCGGGTACTCCGGTTTCCTCCCACACTCCAAAGACATGCTGGTAGGTTAATTGGCTCCTGACTAAATTGTCCCTAGTATGTGTATGTATGAATGTGAGTTAGGGACCTTAGATTGTACGCCCCTTGAGGGTTAGCGACTGATGTGAATGTACAATATATATGTAAAGCGCTGTGTAAATTGATGGCACTATATAAATACCTGGAATAAATAAATATGTGGAGATTACATTATTATTATTATACAGGATTTATATAGCGCCAACAGTTTGCTCAGCGCTTTACAATATAACGGGAGACAATACAGCAACAATAAATAAAGAAAAATAGTGAAGCTCTTACATTACATAAAAATTAATATAAAATAAAAAGTGCCTTCAAAAATTATAATAAATATAATAATATGTGACAACTCTATATAATATACGCTAATATCTCCCTCTAGTGGAGGAAGAAAAATGGTGCAACCAAACTTATTAAATTGGTGAATTAACACACACTGTGAAAGATACTATTTTGCAGGGCATATAATCAAAAGGACTCCACAAATCAAATTAAGAGTGAATATACAAGTGAATAAAAACTCATATAATATATCAATTAACCACTAAAATATCGTGCCTAATTTACACACATTATATATACATCATAGGTGATAAAATGTCCATGCATGTGACTCTGTGCTTTTAAAACCACTCGTGTTCTCCACTTCTAGGTGTAAAATGAATCCTCCAAATGGCAGCAATGCCTGCTCACCTCCCCTCCTTGACCCTCACAGGGCCGCAGAGCTGTTTCCACCTCAGTGGTATATCCCTCCTGGAAAACTCCTTATTCCTTCTCCTCTCTTAGTTCTCCACTCCAAACTCTTGCACAGGCTCTACAGTCCATTGGTCCGCCACTCATGCTGGTAGGTTAATTGGTTCCTGTCTAAATTGGCCCTAGTGTGTGTATGTATGAATGTGAGTTAGGGACCTTAGATTGTACGCCCCTTGAGGGTTAGCGACTGATGTGAATGTACAATATATATGTAAAGTGCTGTGTAAATTGATGGTGCTGTATAAGTACCTGAAATAAATAAATATGTGGAGATTATATTATTATTATTATATAGCCAACAGTTTGCTCAGCGCTTTACAATATAACGGGAGACAATACAGCAACAATACAGTTCAATACAAGAGGGTTAGGGGGGCCCTGCTCCTTGGAGCTTACATTCTAAGATATCGTCTGAATCAAGGAGCACTACAAGCCCCAGCAGAGCCAGAATTTCCCACTAAGTGCTTTAGAGTCCAAGTCTAAGAGTCCGCTGAAGTCGGTGAGTGAGTGGGATCATTGGTGGGGAGCACAGCATGTGAATTTGCCACTAATTGTATGGAGAACAGCACACTGGCACTGATATTAATGTACTTTTGATATGATGGACTTTTTATAGTGATATTTGTTTACACGTTGTGTTGCACTTATGCGTTTGAATATCCAATAAGGCAACGCTTATCTACCCGTATTTGTACAAGTTTACTGCTGGCTGAAGGTCAGAAGTAAAGAATCACCAACCCAAGACAAGAATGCGGATCAGGTGCTGTCATTTTTTCTACCTCTCTGCTTATTTCAGGCCAGTGGCTCAGTATTGACACCATCTGGAGTCCTTGAGAAGTCACCTATTCCTGAGATTTCTTTCACTTTCATTTTGCTCTGTTTAGTATGGCGTCTGCTGCTATGAGAGAAGAACTGACTTGTGGTATCTGTCTGGAAATTTACATGGATCCCGTATCATTGAGATGTGGTCACTACTTCTGCCATGACTGCATAGTGAAGGCACTAGACACCCAGGAAGGGGGTAGATCTTATACCTGTCCTGAATGCAGAGGAAAGTACCCAAAGAGGACTTGTCTGAAGAAGAACAGGAAGCTACGTAATATAGTGGAATACTTCAGATCAATGCAGAGAGAACAGGAGAAAACCGGGGTATCATGTATGTATTCTATTTCATTTTCTGTTCCCGTGTTTGTATCCTTAAGTCTGTTGGTATGAGATCACATGGAAGTCTTTATTGTCTTTTGTGCTCAGGGAGTGTTTCTCCAGCTTTAGCAACCCCACAACCACTTTAAGCAGGGCTCTCATTCTGAACCCTGGTCTCAGATAAGTAGATTCTAGTATTGGAATCTTAGTCTTGTGTTCCAGTATAGAGGCTCCGAGGCAGAGGATGATGTGAATATAATGCGGAGTAAGTAGTAGAGTTTAGACTAGGATCCAAACACACCAGAGTTCATCCCTATTTAGCACTACCTTGCTGTGCAATAAAATTGTTAAATGTCCCCCACAATGTATGAAGAGGACATGCCAGGCTGGTGATTTAGGAGCTCACTGGCCAATTTAAATAGCTTCTTGTTGTTTCTTAGATTGTATTTCTGGCATACCACACCTTGTTCGCAACTCACCTGCATCTATCCATGAATTCTCTGTTTCCTGTCCACAACTTGTTCATCTCTACACAACCCTTCTCCATACACCCTCTGCTCCCTGACCACACGTAATCTACCAATGCCCAACACCTCTCCATGAACCCCTGCTACCAATTCTGTTCTGTATATATTTGTCATAAGGGTATTCTGCCTGTGTTTCCATTTTTGCCCTCCACTCTCCTTCTGTAATCTCAATCAGTGCTCTGCTACCTGTCCCCACCTCGCTCACCTCTTCTCAACATCTCCCTATGAACCCTCTCCAACTTGTTCCCACCTCTCACCTCTCCCACCCGCTTTCTTCCTGCCCACACTTCATTCACCTCTCCCTGTTTCCTCTCCATGAACCCTCTGCCTGCCCACACCTTACTTACCTCTGCCTGACACCTCTTCATGAACCCTCTGCTTGCCATCTACACCTCACTCACATCTCTTTGTTTCCTTTCTATGAACCCTTTGCTGCTTGTCCACACCTCCCAATACTAGCTATTTTATGCCTTGTCCACATCTCACTTGCATTTCTCCATAAACCCTCTGCTGCCTGACCACAACTGACCCACTTCTCCCTAACACCTCTCCATGAACCCCTGCTGCCTGACTACACCTTATTAATTTCCTATATGTCCTATATTTTTTACTTTAAGAGCATTCTGCTCATGTTTCCATTTTTGCCATCCACTCTCCTTCTCTAATCTCAATCTATTGCTTGCCCACTTCTCGTTCACATTTCTCAGGAGCCCTCTTCCTACCTGCCCACACCTTGCTTACCTCAACCTGACACCTCTTCATGAACTCTTATTTTTGTGTCCACACATCACTCACCTCACTCATCTCTACCTGTCTGTTCTCTGTGAACATTCCGCTGCCTGCCTACAACTTACTCTCCTCTTCCCGACACCTCTTTGTGAACCCTCTGATTCGTGTCCCCACGTCACTCACCTCTCCGTTTCTATTCCAGGAATCCTTTGTTGCCCAACCACACCTTGCTTACCTCTGTCCTACACCTTTCCATGAACCCTTTACTACCTTACTACACATCACTCCTCTATTTCTGATACAGAACTTCTCCATGAAACCTGTGCTGGCTGTCCACACCTAAATCACATTGACCAACACCATTTCATGAACCCTTTGTTGCCTGACCACACCTCACTCACTATTTCCAGGTAACTCCTCATAAACCTTCAATGACCCCATATAACTCACCTTGTCATCTTTCCTACTTGTACAATATTCCTTTGGCCACCTAATCTTCACCTTTTGATCACTTTCGTCCCATGTAATTCTCAGAATATTTTTCACATTTCCCTTGTGTTTCCAGTTACCATTTCCAGTCTGATGAGTGAATTCGTTCAGTTGGCCATAGGGCTGCCTATCAGATTTGTCAGAGAGGCAGCCAAATGGACAACTAAGGCAACTTGCACAGCAGACTGACAATGCCACTGTCAATTGGAAGATAGTGGCTTAGCACTATCAGTCTGCAACCTTCAGGTTGCTAGGGCTTGGTTTGCTTTGATATGATTGAAGACTGTTTTGTATTTAAGTTAAATCAAGAGCCTTCCCCGACAGATTCAAGGCAATGCTTGGAGCATAAAGCTAACACTTTGTTGTAGGTTTTTTGTTTTTTCTGACTGCACTTATTAATTTTTGATTGAAGTGGGTAAGTTTTTGTCAGCTCTCTCTATGTCTGCCCCATGTCTTTATTGCTTATACACTTTATTGATTGAATAAAGTATGCTTTATTTTTAGCGTATGTACTTTACAGTGTTTGGATGTCTTCTTTCCATTCTCCAGTCCCCTTTACAGGCTTGGGTTCACCCGGTAGCCACAACTCCTACCACTGAAACCAGCACAGGTACACTTTCCTCAATGGGAACCAGAACCTTTACTGGCCTAGAACGTCGCAAGCTTATCCAGCAGCAGTTGGTGTTATTGCTACATGCACACAAGTGTCAACGACAGCAGAAAGGCAGTGGTGTCATGCATGTATGCAGTCTTCCCCATTGTCTTACCATGAAGAATGTTCTGAATCACATGCCACATTGTAAAGCTGGGAGAACCTGCCAGGGTAAGCTGTTATCAAATGTACCAAGTTGTTAAAATAACCTTTACTGCTGCTCCGTATTCACTGTACCATGTTCCCAACTAGAGATGAGCGAATTATTCAAAAATTCGATTCGGCTGATTCGGCGAATTTCAGGAAGAAATTCGATTCGATGCGAATTTATTCGCTACGAAGTTAACTTATAAAAAGGGTTTCTAGGCTTCAGAGAGCCTTTAAATTAGTGCAGAACACTGTACCTTTAATTTAAATGCCCTTGGAGATGAGGAAGGAGAAGGAGAAGGAGAAGGATGAGAAGAAGGAGAAGGAGAAGGATGAGAAGAAGGAGAAGGAGAAGGATGAGAAGAAGGAGAAGGATGAGAAGAAGGAGAAGGAGAAGGAGAAGGATGAGAAGAAGGAGAAGGAGAAGGATGAGAAGATGGAGAAGGAGAAGGATGAGAAGAAGGAGAAGGATGAGAAGAAGGAGAAGGATGAGAAGAAGGAGAAGGATGAGAAGAAGGAGAAGGATGAGAAGAAGGAGAAGGATGAGAAGAAGGATGAGAAGGAGAAGGATGAGAAGAAGGATGAGAAGAAGGAGAAGGATGAGAAGAAGGAGAAGGAGAAGGATGAGAAGAAGGAGAAGGATGAGAAGAAGGAGAAGGATGAGAAGAAGGAGAAGGATGAGAAGAAGGATGAGAAGAAGGAGAAGGATGAGAAGAAGGACAGTTCTGTGACAGTTTCTGTCTATTTCTAACAGTTCTGTGACATTCACTCCATACAGCGGTTTCAACCGCTGTATGGAGGGAATGTCACAGAACTGTCAGAAATAGCCTATTTCTGATAGTTCTGGGACATTCACTCCATACAGCGGTTGAAACATTGTATCTATTTGTTTCCATAAATGAATCCATTTATGGAAACAAATAGATACAATGTTTCAACCGCTGTATGGAGTGAATGTCCCAGAACTGTCAGAAATAGCCTATTTCTGACAGTTCTGGGACATTCACTCCATACAGCGGTTGAAACATTGTATCTATTTGTTTCCATAAATGACATTCTGCAGATACACTTAGAGGAGCTCTGCAGATACACTTTTTGCCGGCTTGGAATTATTCTTATTTTCATCCTACTTCTTCTTCTTCTTCTTCTTCTTCATCCTCATCCTCATCCTCTTCTTCTTCTTCTGAGGATGAGGATGAAGAAGAAGAAGAAGTAGGATGAAAATAAGATTAATTCCAAGCCGGCAAAAAGTGTATCTGCAGAGCTCCTCTAAGTGTATCTGCAGAATAGAGGAGCTCTGCAGATACACTTTTTGCCGGCTTGGAATTATTCTTATTTTCATCCTACTTCTTCTTCTTCTTCTTCATCCTCATCCTCATCCTCTTCTTCTTCTTCTGAGGATGAGGATGAGGATGAAGAAGAAGAAGTAGGATGAAAATAAGAATTCCAAACCGGCAAAAAGTGTATCTGCAGAGTTCCTCTATTTCTGACAGTTCTCTGACAGCTCCTTCACATGTACAGCGGTTGAAACATCTGTTTCCGAATAAAAACATCTGTATCCTAAATGGAAACTAATAGATACAATGTTTCAACCGCTGTACATGTGAAGGAACTGTCAGAGAAATGTCAGAAATAGCGGAGCTCTCTGCAGGGACACTTTTGCCGGCTGATCGGGAAAAATCTGATTCGCGCACCCGAAGTAGGCAAATATTCGGATTCGCCGCGAATCGAATTTTTCCTGAAATTCGTATCGAATTCCGGTTCGCCTGGTTCGATTCGCTCATCTCTATTCCCAACCTTTGACTCCCTACTTTTAGATATTTTTTTCCATTGCCTTCAGTGCAAAAACTGTCAGGCTGCTCAGTCATTGTAGCTTCTGAATGTGACATCATAGTGCCTGTAAAATATGAAATTAAAAGAAAAAAGATGCAGAATGTGAATAGGATTCCAATATGTAAATCTTAGCGTTCAGGAGCCAGCTATTAAATCATTTTCGATGTCTTTACTGTATATTTCTTGGTTCCATAAAATTGCTGCTGGAAACCAAATTTGACTCTTCAATTCTACATTAAATAGCCCACCTTGCTTATGATTTGGTTGCCCGTTTGAGATGAAACAATTTTAAGCTTTTAGGTAGGCTAAAACTGAATGTTTTAAGAGTGTTTTATTTTATAACAGAGCTTTGTCTAAAGAATTGTAGGCTTCTTCTTCAACTTTTGAAATAAACCTGTGGGATTCACAAACGAAGATGTAGGTCTAAGTGAATTCTCCCTTTGAGGTAGACCGACGGTGCTCCAAAGGACAGTGTCTTCTTGGCACTTTAAATAGCATGAGAGTATAAGGTGAAGAGCCAGCAATCGCTCTCCAGATAAAACTACTTTATTAACCACTTCCAGTCCGCACACTTTTACCCCCTTCCTGTCCAGGCCAATTTTCAGCTTTCAGTGCTGTCACACTTTGAATAACAATTGCGCGGTCATGCAACACTTTACCCATATGAATTTTTTAGCATATTTTTGAGACAGATAAAGCTTTATTTTGGTGGTATTTATTCACCACTGGGATTTTTATTTTTTTTTGCTATGTAAATGAAAATGTCCAAAAATTTTGAAAAAAAGTGTTTTTCTTATAAAATTTTGCAAATAAATAGTATTTCATCATAAATCTTGGCCAAAATTTATTCCGTTATCTTTTTAGTAAAAAAATAAAAATAACCCAAATTAGTTTATAACCCAAAATTATAATTTTTAAACATTTTTTTTATTTTTTTATATTCTTTTTTATGGGTTTTTTTTACATACTGTCACCTTAGCAGTACAGTGTCACCATGGTGACATTGTACTACTTGTGGGGGGTGATGAAGATTTTTTTTTTTTTTACACTGATTGCTTTTACACCCATAAAGGCTGTAAAAGCAATAATTTCTCTGTCTCTGTAGCTGCATTCTTGCAGCCATTGAGAACTACTGTGTGAGCTGTGATTGGTCACAGCTGTTGTAAATAGCCTTGTACCATGTGACCTCTGTGATCATTCACAGATTTCACACGTAGTAAGCAGTGATGTCAGAAGTGACATCTTCCCTACTACTCTTGCCAATCAGTGATCACATGATCGGGACCTCGCACAGAGGTCCCTGTAACAGCGTATACCCAGAAATGGACGCAGTTCAACCATTTTGGCTTCAACCTCCATCTTGGCAAAGGGATTAACCATCCTGACAAATATATTTCTCCCTGATTCTTCCCCCCTACCTTTCTGAGAGTCCCAGCGACATTTGGCCAGTGTGTATGTGTGTCACAGAAGGGTCATAGGAGCTATAAAGCCCCCCAAGGGAGCCGGGGCCTCCCTGTCCAAAGATCCTGAAAATTGTAACACCTCAGAAGAGATAAGGTAAGCTTTCCCAGGAGTTGAAAGAGATTCCGACCTAATAAACCTAACTCAGCGTATGTGACAGAATCAGATAACCATTGTTAAAATCCATTTTCCCCCTATGTCTCATATCTTGGAATATGAGAGACTTACATAAAAACCTGACATATCGTCAGATTGGCTACAAAAAGGCGAACAGTTTGTTGGATTACTTGCCTTGTCTCGAATACACAGGAAAGCAGAAAAGTAGATCTCGTGAACCGTTCAGTATAGAATTACATATTTCACCTCTAATCAATCCTCAGACGTGTCTGCATAATAATCTACCTGCGGGTGGAATGTCACTTGTGCAGATGGAAAGTTAAGGGCCAAAATATGAGTAACGGGAGATTTTGGCTCTAGTTGAGGTATCCACCCATACCTCCACGCCCTACACGGGGTATTGGTCCTTGACTTCAGAGACACCCCCTGCTGGGGACTACAAAATAGGCTGTCAGGCCTAAGAGTGGGAGTTGAAGACGTCTCCCATTTTAACATCAATGCCACCTGGGGAGACCCGTGCCCTTTTGCTCTGAAACTTGGATCTGCTAACCCAGGATTTTGGCAAGTACCTTAACCCTTTCACCTCTCTCTGATATCTCTTTGCTGTGCTGTTGGTCTCTGTATGTTTATATATATATCTTAGTTACCTCTTTTCTGTAAATATTTTTATTGCACCCGTTTGACCTTTTAGTAATAAATCTTTCCTTCTGAAAGTGTTGAACTGTTTCTATAGCGCTTTTATTGCAATTTACGAATTCCTGCCTCTAAAGAAAATGCTGCTGTTTGTTTAATCCTCTGTATAACTGTGTTATGCAGACGATTACCTCAACCATTATAGTGTTATTGCTGAGATTTCCGAGGTTCCTCTTTCTCTGTACAAAAAGGAGGTAGTGGCAGTGTGAAGGGTTAATTGCGTAATTAACCTGACCCAGTAACAATCGCTCAGGCTGCCGGTACATCGATTGTGGTCCAATTAGCTGGAAAATCATTGTGCAGGGTGCAGTTGGGTGTGGCATTGTTACGCACGTGACATCGCGGTTTTAGATCAGCTAGTCCTTCGGTCACAAGTTTAATGAGAAGGCCTGGGGTCTGACGCCGCGATCGTGACAGTCCCATCTGACGATCGGTGTTCCACTGTGTCCGGAGGACACAGCGGGCTCCAGATCGTGGTGCTGCGTGCTCCCAGGGAGCGCGCACAAGCAGGGTGCGGGGAGGCCGTTTATAAACGGCCACTCCACCCTGCACTGCCACCGTCCAGCCGTTTATATACAACAGCAGGATGGGAAATGGTTAATAAAGGGTACAGTGTGCAAGTTACAGCAGCTTACGCATTTTGGTAAAAAAACATTATTCATAGCCATGGCTATGAATAAAGACCTAATAAAGACTGGTCACTGCTAATCTCTCTCCCTGTGCAGGGTGACTAGTCTTGTATCTGCCCCTATTGTATTTTGCAGGCAGCGTGTAGTGGGTGGGCCACATTAAATGAAATAAAGTTTTTATTTATATCTTACCCTACAGTATGCACTTACAGAATATTGTGCCTTTTCATCCCTTAGTTCCCCACTGCGCTTCCTCCAGGCAGATAATCTCTCATTGGAAGAATTGCACACGACGTGACTGTCCTGTGTGCGCACCTGTAGGGAATGCCAGAAGCAACAGGAACCAGCTGTGTAAGTGTATTCATTGCCCATGTATTCTTTGGTGATATAGAACAATGTCCCACAAAAGGGCATAATTGTGAGCCATATCTGCCCTTACTGATGATAGAATATTGTGCATATGATATGTTGCAGAGCAAATGCAATTCCAAGCTTTAAAGTGACCCTGTTGTAATACCAGGATATAAACCCAAAGTACTCTGTAAAAGAAGGAGCTGAATACTTTCCTGTCCGGTGGGCAGAGAGTCCAGTATTTGTTTTATTCCAGAGCTAAAGGGTGCTGCTGCTATCTGACACTTCTGGGTGTGTCAGATAGTGTGTACTCACTGCACTCTGTGGTTCCATCTGCTGGTCACTATGTCACTCCAGCACCTTAAAGTAGTGTAGGAGCAGGTAGGTGATACTGCAGAACACGGCAGGGAAAACACTAACCTACAAACCCGGAAGTGTTGAAAAACAGTGATGCCACTAGCTCTGGAAGAGAAAGAACACTGAGAAGCTAAATACTGTGTTTCCCCGAAAATAAGACACCGACTTATAGTTATTTTTCCTCAAGAAGACACACTATGGCTTATTTTAAGGGGATGTCTTATTTTTATTAAGTATCGTACAGCAATCTACATTTATTCAAATATAGTTAAGTTGTCTTAAGCTGAAGCTTTTCCCCTATCCCCTGGTGTTTGTGGGGGGTGAGAGAGACCCACAGACTGTTGCTAGTCGGTGCTGGGGAGCAGCAGCTTTACTGGTGTTTGTGGGGGGTGAGAGAGACCCACAGACTGTTGCTGGTCGGTGCTGGGGAGCAGCAGCTTTACTGGTGTTTGTGGGGGTGAGAGAGACCCACAGACTGTTGCTGGTCAGTGCTGGGGAGCAGCAGCTTTACTGGTGTTTGTGGGGTTGAGAGAGACCCACAGACTGTTGCTGGTCGGTGCTGGGGAGCAGCAGCTTTACTGGTGTTTGTGAGGGTGAGAGAGACCCACAGACTGTTGCTGGTCATTGCTGGGGAGCAGCAGCTTTACTGGTGTTTGTGGAGGTGAGAGAGACCCACAGACTGTTGCTGGTCGGTGCTGGGGAGCAGCAGCTTTACTGGTGTTTGTGGGGGCTGAGAGAGACCCACAGACTGTTGCTGGTCGGTGCTGGGGAGCAACAGCTTTACTGGTGTTTGTGGAGGTGAGAGAGACCCACAAACTGTTGGTCGGTGCTGGGGAGCAGCAGCTTTACTGGTGTTTGTGGGGGGTGAGAGAGACCCACAGACTTTTGCTGGTTGGTGCTGGGGAGCAGCAGCTTTACTGGTGTTTGTGGAGGTGAGAGAGACCCACAAACTGTTGGTCGGTGCTGGGGAGCAGCAGCTTTACTGGTGTTTGTGGGGGGTGAGAGAGACCCACAGACTGTTGCTGGTCGGTGCTGGGGAGCAGCAGCTTTACTGGTTTGTGGGGGGTGAGAGACACCCACAGACTGTTGCTGGTCGGTGCTGGGGAGCAGCAGCTTTACTGGTGTTTGTGGGGGTGAGAGAGACCGACACTGTTGCTGGTCGGTGCTGGGGAGAAGCAGCTTTACTGGTGTTTGTGGGAGGTGAGAGAGACCCACAGACTGTTGTTGGTCAGTGCTGGGGAGCAGCAGCTTTACTGGTGTTTGTGGGGGTGAGAGAGACCCACAGACTGTTGCTGGTCAGTGCTGGGGAGCAGAAGCTTTACTGGTGTTTGTGGGGGTGAGAGAGACCCACAGACTGTTGCTGGTCAGTGCTGGGGAGCAGCAGCTTTACTGGTGTTTGTGGGGGTGAGAGAGACCCACAGACTGTTGCTGGTTGGTGCTGGGGGAGAGAGACCCACAGTGCCGAGTAAAACAGCAGGCACAGCTTTACTTCTTCCCCGAGGCCACACAATATGGTACCTAAAGCAGAGCGTCCTGATCCTCACTTCACTGAGAAGACTTTTACTTTCACTTTCTACCTCTTCACCATCTCCCTCTATGAATTGGCTTGCAGCACGCACAGAATGACTGGGAGCCGACCTTGTTCATGGGGCTGCCCGCAACCTCTCCATTCACCTCCGAGATAGCAGCTGTCACAATGGGGGAGATGAGAAGGGCTGCCCGGCTCCGCGCCCGTACACTGCATAGCCACGCCTATCACTGTCTTATTTTCGGGGTATGGCTTATATTGCGCAAATGCTTAGAAATCCTGCTATGGCTTATTTTATGGGTATGTCTTATTTTCGGGGAAACACGGTACTTACCTATCCAGTGGGCACTGAATCCAATTTCAGGAATTTTTTATTATAGCGGCACATTCACTTTAAGGCGCACATTCCGGAAACTCTCCATGTGCATTCTTGAAATGCTCAAAAAATGTGTTAAAAATGCACATCACACTTGTTTTGCCATTAATTGTTAATGGTACCCCAAATATGGCTAGCAAACACGTGTTTTGCGGCATGGTAAAACGTGTGCGAAACTTAATGCCCGAAAACGTCCGAGAGCTTCTTTTGGCACGTTTGTCCCCCATAGGGCAGCCCATTCAAATGAATAAACTGCCATATTCTGTTGCGGAAAAAGCACAGAAAAACATGGGTGACAAATGTGACACAGCACTGTGAATGGGACCTTGAATGTGGCATGCATTCCTGCAATATTGCACTCTCTGCTGTGGAGTATAATGGAATGCCCATCTATCTACAGACATGCAGGGAGGCAGGCACTCTTTTATACTCTATGGCATGCCTGTATCCAGAGGTGTACCTACAGGGGTCGCAACTGAGACCTGGCCCCATGCTTCAGGGAGCCCATGTGGTCAATTGTACGCCTGGATAGGAGGAGAGGCAGGGCAGCTTCGACCGCAGGAATTCAGTGGTTACAGGAGGAAAATCGAGAGATCATTTCCTCTATATGCAGCTTCCCCCTTATCTCCTCCTATCCAGCTTCTTTCTGCTTTGTCATTTAGCGGCCCTTTCATTTTCTCAACAGACAGTTAGTGATCAGTACCAATCACTGACTCTATCTATTCATAACTGAAACACAGTAAACTGTGTTTACTATGCTTCAGTTTATGAATGGGCAGGGAAATCTGTACAGACCTATTCCTGTCCATTCATTCTGTGCAGCTGAGGATGCAGAGAATGAGATTGAGGGCTGTCTCCTTAATCTCATTTCTCTGTCCCAAAGGTGGAACATCAGAGGTCTGTTTAGACCCCTGATATCTCACCAAAGCCAAAGAGCTCCTAAAAACAAAATTGTAAAAAATAATTTTAAAAAATTTAAAAATGGTAAAAAGAATAATAAATAAAATAAAACAACAACAATAAAGAAAACTACTGACACCAGTGGCGGAACTACCAAGGTCGCAAAGGTCACACTTGTGATTGGGCCCTTGCGCCCCCCCCTTAGCTATTTCTCTAATGATTGAATTAATTTTTTTCCCTAATTATTTTATTATCACATTAAAAATGCTCCAAATGAAAAAAAAAAAAAACTTTTATTTTGATTATAAGTAGGTCCACCAATGCTTTGTTCTATTATTGTAAGTTTAGTGTTGTTATAAATTGGACAAATCAAAGAACAATGTAGACATTTTTATCTACTACACTAGTTGTTTTAAAAAAATACTTTTCAAAGTAGAAAACAAAACAGTTTTTATATATATATATATATATATATATATATTTATTTATTTATATTCTATCCCTGGCCATGCGGGATTTCCTGCATGGTAGGGGTTGGGGAAAGACCTGGAAACCTACCCTGTACAATAATTGCTAAGAGAATTCATGGAAGAAGTCGCTTGCGAGTGATGGTCCATGCAATTGCCAAGGGTCGGATACAACTGAATGGATAGATAGATATTCTATGGATTTAAAAGACAATAAAATATTTTTTTGCAAGACAATATAATCAAAAGAAAGTGTTGTTTGTGCTAAAAACTGTATTGTTTTGTTAAATTCTATGCAGCCATCCAATCAACCTATGGATATAAATTTGACCCTTTGTCTCTTTTAAATAGTGCTTATGTAGTGTGCAAAAATGCCTATAAAAATGTGATATCAGCACCAATATAACCACACATACATACATAGTATACATCTTCTTTATAAAATGCATTAGACTATTGGTGGTTTATGTGGATCCTCTGAGATCTATGCAAAGCAGAATGGGCCCCAGGTCAGTAAAGATGCAGATACATATGTATGTCAGTAAGAAGATATGAACCAGGCTGGGCTGCAGGCAAATATCCCCTCTTCCTTTGTGTCCCTATCTGATAAATAGGTCTGAATGTGCAGTTTATAAGCATGATGTCCTTTTCCTCAGGAGACTTTATATAGTCATCATACAGGGTTTTTTAGTCTGGAGACTAAAGCTTGCCATAGATGGATCAAAATTTGACCAGTTCAGCAAGGACCGGACAAATTTCAATTAGTGTGAGACCTTCCCTTAGATTGATGACTGTCAAATGAACAAGCCGGAAAACTTTTGATGATCAACTGCTGCAGTCAATTGGCTGCAGCTGCTAATTAGTGTATTCTGACAGCGCCGGGCCCCACTGTCAGAATACAATATCCCAGTTGGGTAGGAGGGGTTGATGGATTCCTCCATCCAACCCGTTTGTGTAGTTGGAGGAACTGTCTACGGTCAGCTTTAGTTAACAATTTCTAACACAATAGTTTGGATTGTCTTGGGTATATACAGGTAGTGCTGCAAAAACAAATAGCAAATAGTATTTCTCTGTTGAATATTTTTACTTTCTCTCTCTTTTTTTTTTTTTTTTTTTTACAGCATAGGTACATGGATATAAAGTCAATACAGAACTGAAAGGCAAAATGAAGCAAGATTCACTGACATCAGTAGCCCAACTGAGCGAACAGTGCCAGAACCTACCGTGTGAACTTACGTGGTGCCGCCATGCAGATTTTACTAAAGATTCAAAATAAAAAAACTATACAACTAACAAATAAAAATGGTCTTTGTGTATGAATTCTAATGGTTGCCAGTAGCCAAAAGCCCATTGAAGAGTACAAGTTTTTTTCTTATTTTTCACCATTTTTATTTTATATGATACCAATCAAGGTTTACGCTGGGCAAATAACCTTTCAGTTTTTGCCTGCATAGAATGAATAAATACAAATTATTTGTAGGTGATATCGCATGTATGAAACTGAAATATAACAGATGAAGACTTCAAGGGTTATTGGGGAACTGTCCAACTTCTTCTGTATGGTTCTCAGTGGTCTGAGAATTTAAATTGAAGAAGGCCCAGACTCTTCTCTATCTGATAAGTTATGCTTCCTCACATCATTATGCAGCTAAGGACTGGGAAATGTTTTAGGGCCCCTTTCTCCAGGATAACATGGTGTAAGCAGAAGTTGTTACTATACTCTTAAGTACCGAAGTGCTGCAATCTTTATTTCTGGAATTAAAGTATAACTAAAAGCAAACATTTTTTGTGTCAGATAGAAGGGAGCTCCTTCTGCTGCCAGTCAAACTCCTGCAAGGAGGGAGCATGGGCATGGCTTACCAGCGCTGTGTGTATCTATGCATGCACACCGCTCGGCTTGGGAGCGCATACACATGGGTGCCTTCTTAGCATCCGGCTTGCTGGGGAGGCACCCAGAGGAGGAGCAGGAGGATCAGACAGTGCCAGTAGGGAATTGCCAAAGAGGAGGTAAGGGACCTTTTAAATAAAACCTTAAAATAAAAGCCACAATATTGCACAGAGCAGGTAAGTATAACCTCTTTTTTTTTTTTTTTAATTCCAAAAGGTATTTATTGAAGTAAAAGGCATATCAGGTCATATACAGATACGGAGCACAGTCCGCGTATATACATCTGGCCTATTCTCCCGTAACGCAGACGGGTTATCAGATATTCATTTGAAGTGTGAATCGTTCTGAAGCAAAATAACACATTATAACAGGTGAACGATATAAACCAGTAAAGTATTGATTATAAATGGTAGTCTAGAAAATTAGGATGGATGCTGATCTATTGAGTAGGGAGTGCTCACATAATAGGACAATGAAGCATTGGACAACGATATCATCTAAAGGCGTGCATATCGTATGTGTCCGTATCCAAAAAATGTAGGTTTTTTTTTTTATAAAGGACATGCACACCTATATGCGAGAGGACACTCCATCCCTTATAAGAGATATAGTCAGTTGGGTAAGAAAAAGGTGTGAAGGAAAGAAGGAAAAGAAAGGAGAAGGGAGCATCAGATGAAAAGATAGGAAAGATAATGTCATAGAGGGGAGGGAGAGAAGGAAAAAAAAAAAGGGGGGGGTCAATTATTAAGTAGTTACTGTTAAACCAATCATATCGTGGTACATTAGTCAAACTAACGTATATTATTCCTTTGATTTAAGATACAGTATGGTTAGGCTCAATCCATGGAGCAATTCTGGGGGTGAGAGCTTTAAAGGTTGTCTCTTTTTTTTACTTTAACAAAAAAAATTATAGCCTTTAATATCACTTTAAGTGTGGGCCCTGACATGTCCAGAAGGCTGAAAAAAAGTTAGTTTTTGAAAATTTGCTTTTTATTAGTTATTGAGATGGTAATAATGCAACATATCTAACGAGCAGGGCCCTCTGTTTCCTCTTGTACCAAATTGTATCGTAACTGTAATGTCTGCCTTCATTTTGTAAAGTGCTGCGCAAACTGTTGGCGCTATATAAATCCTGTATAATAATAATAATATATTTCTCTGCAGCTCCTTCCCTGTTTGGTCAGGTGACAAAATGGAAAGTGATGGGAGCACTCACAATCGGCCACCAACAAAAGAAGGCATTCTAATGTCCTCCAATGGAAGGGGCACACAATACTGACCACCAACCTAAAAGGACCACTTTTACCATTGACCACTAATGTAGGAGACACTTCTCCACTGACAATCAGTGAAAAGGTGCACTTCACCTATGACTGCCTATGTAAGGAATATAAGGTGATACCACACTGAACACTATGTGAACATACTGCAAAAATACCACTGAATTTCATAAGCTGTGCTGTACATTACATACTCCTGACCTAAGGGTTTGTTATCTCAGCGGTTGCTGATTGCTAACTAGTACCCAACCTAGTTAATCAAGTTCTTACTTAAAGAGTAACTCTACTTTTGTTGAGAAGAATGCAAGCCCTATTGGGTAACAGTGTACTCTCCAGCACTCCGGGAATCAATTGCCAAAGGAAGGCCAGGGGAACCAAGGCAAAAGGTGGCCTATGGATAGCGTTTTGGAGATGCAGCCCTCCTCAGATAGGGAAATCAACAACTTAAAAAGAGCAAACAGGTGGCGCAAACACCTACTGCATTATCCAAGGTTTATTGAAAAGTAAAAAAGACAAAAACATACAGACATAGCATGTGTGCAAAGCTTTGTATGATAATAAGAGATGGCCACAACAATGGGCAGGGTGTTCCGACTGTCAGTGTGGTTGGCTCTCTGAAGCGTTTCAGGGACGAATCCCTTTCCTCAGAGCTAAGCTAAGCTTCCATCATTAGCTCTGAGGAAAGGGATTCATCCCCAAAACGTGTCAGCAAGCCGACCACACTGACAGTAGGAACACCCTGCCCATTGTAGTGGCCATCTCTATTATCATACAAAGCTTTACACACATGATATGTCTGTGAGTATGTTTTCGTCTTTTTTACTTTTCAATAAAACTTGGATAATGCACTAGGTGTTTGCGCCACCTGTATGCTCCAATCCCTATTGGGTGACCAATGTACATCTCAAGGATTTTATCAAACTTTGTGGCAGATTCCTGCCTTGCCCTTTACCATGAAGTTTTCTCTGTTTTTGTTTCACCATGTCCTCTGCAGACTGATTCTGAATGGGAGGGGCTGACTCATTATAATCAGCTGGTGTACTCTCAGTATTTTAATGAGAAAAGCTGCAGTATCTACATCCCTGAAGAATCATTTAACCCTTGGGGAGTACCTAACCCAAACTGAAATCCCTTGTGCAGGGGGTGTTTAAAAATTTTACTTATATCTTAGTGAAAACATCTGGGAAATTTAGTGAACCAATCAAATAAACAGGAATATGAATTTCTGGGACCCTTCTCTACACCAGCAGTGTATAGAACACAATCAGGTTGCCATATTACATTGAATTTTTCATAAGATTACAGCATCAGATTGAAAAAGAAAGGTAATTTTAATAAGATAACATTACAACATGGCTTGTGTTGCAATTCCACAGTATATGCTTCATTATTTTTTGCATTTTCTCTATTTTTTTCCACAAATGTTGAAGTTAAGGAAGGCAAAGGCATAGAGTTAGCTTAATGTCTATATTTTGTGCATAGGAAGGCATGCGGTTTCTTTTTTTATTTTTGTTCCAACGTTCACTGTGGTATGATATACTGTACGTTCCTTGGGATTTCTCTTTCCAGTGCGCCCAGGGTTGCACAAAATTTTTTACAATCAAAGCAATGCACCTGACTTAAAACATTCAGATTAAAAAATGAGGTGTCGCGCAGATATTATTATTACAGGTACTTATATTATTATTATTATACAGTATTTATAAAGCACCGATGATTCGCTCAGCGCTGTACATTACAAAGGGGGACAGAACATGTGACAGAACAATACCAATACAATGCAAAACATGAGGGGATTGAGGGCCCTGCTCTTTCGAGTTTACAATCTTATATAGCGCTGTCAATTTACGTAGTGCTTTACGTACAGTTCAGCTCATATATATTTAGGCACAATTTTAGTTTTTTTTTCAGGTATTTACCAACACATATTCAAACTATAGTTATATCATGGATATGGGCTGAAAGTGCACACTCTCAGGTTTAATTTGAAGGTATGTACATCCAAATTGGAGGAAGGGTGTAGGAATTACAGCTCTTAAGAGTAGCCATCCAACCTTTTTCAAGGGATTCCAGAGAAGGGATACTGTACAATAGCCTTGCCAGCATAAGAACAGACATCTAGGATTACTCCTACACAGGGGCGGACTGACCATTTGGAAACTCGGGCGCTGCCCGAGGGCCCGGGGTCAGTAGGGGGCCCCATGAGATGTTCCTGGTACCTTTTTCATAGGCTTTTTTGAGTTTGGGCCCCATGATCCCCTATTGCCCGGGGGTTCCATGAGTTGTCAGTCCGCCCCTGCTCCCACATAAGGTCAAAAGAAGCGTTACTGCGTAGCATCCAGCCAAGGCTTTGGCTATAGACAGGGCTGCTGATAAGACAGTTCAGCCGGTCTTGTTGTACTAGACCTGGGCCCCATCAGCTCAACAGGGGTGTTTGGGGCAGCTTTATAATTCTTTTCTGCCAAATACAAAGATAGGACTCTCCTTTAAGAATCTTTCACCCAAGCTTTTCCAATTAGGGCCACCTGCCAGTTTTTCATGCTTACCTTAATTGAAAGCTCCATGTGGGTCTACAGGAGTCTGGATGTAAATGGAATTCTTGCCATTTACATCCGCCTACCTCCATGTCCATTCAGGTCCAGAAAAAAAGTTTTTTTTCAAGGCAGGGTCAGGGGAGGGGCCAGGGGTGGGATCAAGGGTGGAGTCAAAGGGGGCCCTATCAGGTAGACTGTACAGGATTTCTATCAGTGACCCTGGCTATAGATACCCTTTAACATGTGATCTGCATTCATCTCTTGGGTCGGCTGCTGAAAGTATTCAGCATTCGTTGTCGTTTCCAGTATGTGCTGAATATCTTCACCCATTCAAGACAAGAACGCAGATAAGCAACTGTCATTTTTACTTCCTCCATACTTATCCTGGACCAGTGACTCAGTATCTGGGGGGTTTCCAAGAAGTCATCTGTTCTTCTTAGAAATTCTTTCACTTTCATTTTGTGTTCATCATGGCGTCTGCTGCTATAAGAGAGGAGCTGACCTGTGCTATCTGCCTGGACATTTACACGGATCCCGTATCACTGAGATGTGGTCACTACTTCTGCCACGACTGTATAGTAACTGCACTGGACACCCAGGAAGGGGGTATATATTATACCTGTCCTGAATGCAGAGGAAAGTACCCAAAGAGGCCTCGTCTGATCAAGAACAGGAAGCTACGTAATATAGTGGAATACGTCCGAACTACGCAGAGAGAACAGGAGAAAACCGGGGTATCATGTATGTATTCTGTTCCCATGTTTGTATGCTGAAGTCTCTTGGTCTGAGATCACATGGAAGTCCTTATTACCATCACTGCCAGCAGAGCTCTCACTCTGCCCCTTGGTCTCAGATCAGTAGCTTCTACTTATCAAACTCTGTACCTCAAGTAAAAAATGCTGCATGTGTACAGCCCCATCCAGGTGTATTGTAACAACAATACAGTAATTACAGCAGCCAGGGCGCAAAAAAAACACGTCTGAACCACTTGTTTTTACCGTGCCCCCTCATCCCCAGATACCCATGTGTAGGAGCCCTTAAAGCATATCTATGATCAAAATTTAAAATCATATATTCATTTCCATATTGTGTTTCAATTATTTCTAGCCTATTCCCATTCATCTAAATAACCTTGAAGGTTTCAATTCACTTTGTAAAGATCCCCAGACATTTCCCTGCTTGAATTCTGTGACATAAATTCGCTATGCCCTATTGATAGTCACTGTTGTGTCACACATTTCACAGAGCCTGCCTTCTGAACTACAGAGGTTCTCAGAGGAGGAGTTTCAGGAGGCGGAGTCAGTACAGGAATCACAGCTTGCAGGCAGCAAGGTACCATGGGATATGTAGTCCTTAGAAATGGCGAGCATGCAGCAGAGGAGCAGCTGGAAAGCATGCAGGGAATCTGAGAAATTGTGGAAAGAGATGGCCAGCAGACAGGCAGGACTCATGACATGAAAGCAGAATTTTTTTTAAGTAAGCTTATATTGGATTGTCAAAAATAACTATTGATTGTATTGCTATCACAGTACTGATGTTAAAAAAAGGAAAGTCTGTGCTGTGACCATAGAATTCCTTTAAGCTTAGGGGGTGGGACTTAAGTTTGGTGTTAAGGACAAAGTGAACCTGTGCTTTCCCCATTCCTCTCTACCCTGCTTTTGGAGTATTACCAGTCATAATATACTAGGCACCTAGACATATTAGGAGACAATTATCAAACAAATTGGCAACACAATTAGATGGAAACCAGGCTACCTCCTGATAAAATGCCTATGTAACAGTTTATCTATAACTACCACTTCCTCAAATATAATAAGTGACAAATTCAGAAAATCAATATACAACAAAACTTAAATCCCCATAGCACAAATAAAACCTTCACCCTTGAAGATATGAAATAACAATATAGAAATGTGCCAAAATTATACAAACTAATACTTATACAGTCCGCCCCATAGAACAACTCTATATCAATATTCAAAAAAAAATAAAATTAAAAAAAGTCCAAAAAAAAGTCCAACCAATTAAATATAAATCCAAAAAAATCAAAAATAAAATAAAATAAAACAGCCCTTGACGCATTTCGTCATCGACTTAATCATAAGGGATCCCTTATGATTAAGTCGATGATGAAACGCGTCAAGGGCTGTGACGTCAAGACGCATACAGGAACCGGAAGTCGACCGGTGGCCATTTTGCAAAAGGGAAAAAGAGGATAAGGACTGTGTGTTGGTCCCTGGATGTTCCCTGGATAGTAGCCTGGCGGTTTTCACGGTATCTAAAAGCGGTTTTGAATCATTTCAAATGTGAGCAGTTTTAATAAAGTGTTTTTCTGTACATTACTTTGGCGGTATTATACTATTTGTCCCTCATATGCTTTTTGTCTATATGGTGCCAATGATATGGAGATATGGAAAATCCTGCTGGAATAGTGCACTGAATATAGTGGAATCTGGGGAGCACTTTAGGAGGATCCCATCCATAGGATACTATTAAATATTGAAAGCAGGTTTATTGAGGAGTGTTGGTAAGGGTATATATTCCTTACTACAATAGAAGTGGCACAGTGTGGATTTGTTTTGGAGCACTGGAAGAGTGATTCACAGTACACAGTGTTTTGCACTAATTTTTCTTTTTTAATTATGTTTGTTCACTTGATTCACTTTTTACACTAATTAGCAAAAGAAAAAAATGATATTCTTATTTGGATAATCACCAGAGTGTTGTCACGAATATTTCATTTATTTTATTTTTGAATTTTTTGGATTTATATTTATTTGGTTGGACTTTTTTTTGGACTTTTTTTAATTTTATTTTTTTTTAATATTGATATAGAGTTGTTCTATGGGGCAGACTGTATAAGTATTAGTTTGTATAATTTTGGCACATTTCTATATTGTTATGCAACAGTTTAGCTGTGTTTTTGCAACCCCTGTGCTTGAAATCCTGGGCAGCAAATTGTGACAGATTTACAAATGTCTGACACAGATTTATCATTGTTGATAAGACAGAATTTCACTTTAAACAGACACACACAAAGTGGTCAGGTGAGGTTTCATTCTGTGGCAGTGCTCCTTTAGAGCAGCAGGTCTCTGGATGGCCAACAGCAACAGCCATGCTAGCCCAGTGCACCTCCCGCCATCTTCCTGAAACAGGAATAAGTATCTGAAACAGATTTATCATTGTTGATATGACAGAGTTTCCTTTAAACAGACACACACAATGTGGTCAGGTGAGGTTTCATTCTGTGGCAGTGCTCCTTTAGGTTGGCCAACAGCAACGGCCATGCTAGCCCAGTGCACCTCCCACCATCTTCTTGAATTATGGAGGAATTCTGCCATCTTGGCTATTCAAGTACTCCCGGCCTGAGGTCTGCTCCCAAGAACACTTGGTATTTTTGCTAATGAACGATTTTCAACACAGTCGGCTTTTTTGGATGCTTTACTAAAAAAAAAGAGTGGTACAAAGCTGTTCTGGCATACAAAACTGTTCCAATACTATTTTAAAATTTTTTCCGTTATCAGCTCCACCACCACTGACAACAGTCATCCGCCCCTTCAGAGGGAAGCACTCCCCTTCTCAAATCAACCCTAACTTCACCTGCAGCTCCTCTACATCTTTCTCCAGCACCACCTCTATAGATTCCTGCAACTTTCCCAACTGTGGGGTATTTGAGGCTGAGGACACGCTTGATCACACTGATCACAACTACACTTGGGAAAGTATTAGGGAAGCTGTCCACTGTTCCACCAGCCCAGAATGACTAGGAACAAGGAGAGCCCAGGGGGTCTGTTACTATTGATCCAACCCCTGACCCCTTGCCAACCAAAATTTCTTCCTAGGCTCCGTCTGTCACGGATCCACGGTCGCCGCCACCAACATGCGACAATCGCACGACCGTGACTAACAGTAATACATCACGCCCACGGCATCAGACACCAGACCTTCTCACCAAACTCGTGACCAAAGGACCGGCCTATCTAAAACCGCGGTGTGACGCGCGTAACAAGGCCCCACCCAGCCGCACCCTGCACAGCGATTGTCCAGCTAATGGGCTACAATCGGTGCCGCCTGCAGCCTGAATGCGCTTGTTACTGGGTCAGGTTAATTACACCACTAGCCCTTCACATTTCCACCACCGTCTTGAAATGTACAGAGAAGACGGACTCTGTCAGAAATACACTATAATGATTGAAAAGTCACCTGTCCAATATGGTCAATTGGGCAGGGAGTAAACAAACACAGTAGCCTCTCTTCAAAAGGCAGGAATTCGTGAATTGCAGGTAAGCACTTAAAAACAGTTTAATACTTTCAGAAAGAAAGATTTATTACTAAAAGAGTCAAACAGGTGCAATAAAATATTTACAAAGAGATGTCACAAATATATATATATATGTATATAAAGACACAGCAGCAAGATAATAGGAAAGAGATTACGGGGTTAAGTTACGTGCCTTGCCTTGGTTTTGCAGATTCAAGTTGCAGAGCAGGGTGATTCTTTGATCTCCTTTTGTTACGATGTTCACTGGGAGATGTGTGTGTGTATCTTAAACTAGCTTTTCTCTTCTTAAAAGTCCCTCTCAAAGGGGAGGGGGGCTCTTACTACAAGTTTTGGGAGAGGTCAGTGGGAAACTCAGTTAAAACTAACAGCTTCATAATCCATGACATGAAACACACAGTTGACCTGAGGAATGTTCAATTCTCTTTTAAGTCCTGGAGAGAAGCTATTATCTGTTTTATGATGTGGGGGCTTACACAGTTTTGGGGTCAGTGCTTCCCAATTCTCTTAGAAATGCTGCCTTATCAGACGTAGGTGAGAAAGGTTACATGTTTCCCCAGACAACTGGCACCCAACCAGGGATGTCTTAACCTGGTTGACCCACACCATCTGTCAGAAGATAACGTTTGCCTCTCAGGACTGCAGGGGGGGGTAGGAAATGAGGCTGAGGAATGAGAAATATCTTGAATAAAAAGAGAAAAAATGTAAAAGGAGAACTCAGCTCCAACTCTGATGAGTTAGTTTGCTACACTGTCCTCCTCCCAAGGTATGGGTAGATATTTTGGTTTCTCAGGATCTGGAAGGGTTTCAAACAGATACATATGACACTTCCCACACTGTGGCTACAGTGGTACCTGCGATTCCCTAACATCATGATGGCACAAAGGCAGTCCTCTGTTGTGCAGGAACCTCAGCCCACTGTCCACTGTAGTTCCCCCACCATACAGGGCCAAACCTCATCCTAAGTAGCTCTTTTCCAAGGTAGCAGAAACCTGCTTTCCACTTTAACCACATGACCTGACAAATTGCTGCGTTCTTTCCACTGCCCCTTTGATTCCGCCTTTCAATCAAGCCCCAACTAGCAAAGCTGATATATTCTCCTTTGGTGGCAACATATCCTACCCTGTCAACTACGCCAAGTGTAAGCAGTTCCTGGCTGGCCACCAATAACTGTCATGCCAGGCCAGGGCACCACCCATTCCCTTCCTGAAACATGATCGAGATGGGGTACCAAACACCTGAATTATGGAGGAATTCCTTCATCTTGGCTACTCACATAATCCTGGTCTGAGGCCTACTCCAAAGAATACTTGGCATTTTTGTTAATCAACGATTGTCCATACGGTCAGCCATTTTAGATGCTTAACTAAAATAATATAAGAGTGGTTAAAGTGGTACAAAGCAGTTCCTGTGTACAAAACCATTCCAATTCTTTTTCCTTCTACCTCTCCCCACAAACTCTGGCAACTCTAGTATGAACACGGTGGGTACAGCACAACCTTCGCAGATTCAGTCCCAAAAATAATTGTCCATAGCTCAGACCCACTTCTCTCAGGAGCAGCCTGGGGCCTATCAGGGTATTTCTCTAAACCCTTGTAGCCTCACATGTTGCTATTGCCAGGTCACTATCTCCCCTTCAGACCCTTCTCCCTTCCTGCAGGGGCAATATATATGCCAAACGTTGACTCAACCCCCCAACACGTCTCCTGGGCAGGGCTTACACTTAAAGGGCCTTTATCCCCTGAATACACTGATCAGGGGCTTGAGCTGCCGACCGACAAAAGTTTTCCAACAAACCATAGATTTTTTAAAAAATGTAAAGTGTAAGTTCACCTTTGCACAAAAAAAGGATAACTAACTAACACACTGCAACCTCCCCACCCCCCTGGTTCCCGCTACATACTTTGGTGGATTAGCTTTCATTGCCCGTGCAGCCAGTGCGCTGGTCCAGGGATTTGAAATGTGCCATTTTCTTCCCCTTCTTTTCTTAAGGATGTTGGGACGAATGAGAGTGATTCCAATTGGTCAAAGCAGTCACGTGCCAGCCCTGACCAATCAGAATCCCAAACTCTGTCCTGAGTGGGGCTTACACATAAAGTGCCTTTACCCTCTGCCTGCAAGAATTTAAGAAGTGAAGCATCATTACACACTCCATGAAACAGTAAGAAGAACTGTAGCAGCATACCTTACTGTGCTGTGTTCAGGCAAAGCATGCACATTATGGGCAGTGCACAGTGAAACATGGGACATGTAGTCCCACAGATTTCAATCTCTGACATGCTCAAGGTATAATCCCTGAGTGGATATTCAGGGAAACTGAAGAGAAGGACTAAAGAAAGAGGAAATCAAAAAAGGAAGTTTTTGGGGAACCTCAAAGGAAAATAACACTATACTATGTACTAGTTGGGTGGATCTTAATGTAATCTTAATGTAATGTAAGAGAAATGTTACACAAAGGTTTAATGTTCTCTAAGGAGTAACCTTGTAGTAAATCTGTCTCCAAATCTGTTTCACCGTTTCTGTTTAGGATGAGCTAAGGCATGTTTGGATCCTAGTTCAAAACCACCAGGAAAATATTCCCAGAGAGTAATCACATCTAGTGCATCACTATATACGCCTAGCTCAACCAAATTCTAAAACATAATGGAGACCATCACAAAGCAACATTACAGCAGACACAATGTTGAGAGCTCACCCCAAGCTGCACAGGGCTGCCCAGAATAATAGGAGTGAATGAGGCAATGATTACCAGATAGAGGTTAGAAGCCAACTATCATCCCATCAATTGCAAGGCCTGTCCTCCTCTCCCACGGCACAGTTTTTCCTGAAGAAGCAGGTCTTAATTCCTACATAACGTGTTGAGACATTGTCTGCGAATTTAGCCACGCTCAACAAACCATATGCTCATCTATTGTAAGGACTTTTGCCCGGTTTTAATACGTTGGTGATAACCACTATGAGATATTTATAATTGTCTATATTTAGCTGTATTAGGGTGGCACAGTTCTGCAGAGGATTTCTCTTAACCTTTCCCCATGATTGTTTTTAACAAGAATTTGAGTGTTTTTTTAATCTTTTGAATTGATAAACTTTATAGGGGGTTACCACATTTTTTACAATATGTTGCGTTAAAGCGCAGCTCCAGTCCCCCTAAAAATGTTTTGTTAAAAACAGATCCACAATGACCTTACAAATAGCATTAACAATTGGAATAACTCAATATTAAAAGCATTGTAATTACTTAGAAAATCGTAAACATTTACCAGGATCTCAGAAGCAGGCAGGCGCCATGATGGCTGTGGGCATCTGAAGCCCGCAGGTATTTATTTCCTGGAATCGTGCTGCTAGCTATCCCAGCATGCACCACTCGTTCTCACACATGCGCAGTACAGACACTGCTCAGCGCAACGTGTGCAGTACAGGTTGCCATAACAATGGTGGGGACGGATGAAGTTCCCGCCCCCCGTCAGGCAACCTGTACAGCACTGCACTGCAAGGAAGGGAATATATCATGAACTCCGGTAAAATGGCGCAAAACACCTCCCATTTGCAAGTCCCGCGATTACAGGAAACCAAAGGACTCCTGAGATACAGGAAATGACATCCCAGGAGACCTTTGCAAATCGCCTTACAACGTCATCGCCTAGGTGGTCGGGACCGGAACTGCAGGCTTGCAGTGGATTAACCATTAGCCGCCCGGCCTATAGCCATTTGGCGGCTGCAAAAATGCTTCAGCTTTCCGGGTGCACGCCATTTGGCGTGCTCCCGCACATGCGCAGTTTGCGCGGTTGCAGAGCCGCGCAGTGGCGCGATCTGTCACCGTCCGTGTACCTCGGACACGGCCGATGACAGATCTGAGTACCGGCCCCCGTTGCCGGTACCATGTGACCTGCTGTGACCAATCACAGCAGGTCACATGACAGTTGTATACAATGGATGGCTTCATTCATGCCATCCATTGTATACTAGTGCCTAGCTGTGAATGGTCACAGCAGGTCACATGCACATGTCATGTGATTAGCTGTGGCCAAATCACAGCTAAGCACAAAAAAAAAAAAAAAAAAAAACCTGAATGAATCGATTTCATTCAGGTAAATGCTTGCTTATAGCAAAGTAATTCTTTGCTATAAGCAAATTGTGTAAAAAAAAAAAAAAAAAATACTGATCACTTCCCCAAAATAGTACAGTGTTACTATGGTAACATTTACTACTTTGGTCATAGTAAAATATGAAAACAAAATCTTAAAAAAAATAAAAAAAAAATGTAATAAAAAAAATAAAAAAAATATATATATTTTTTTTTTTCATACTGTCACCAGTCAGTGTCCCTGTTCACCGCCATGCCAGTTATATGATGATGCTGTACTGCACTGGTGACAGTATGTAAAAAAAATAGTGAAAATCATTTTTTTAATTTTTTCATTTTCCGAAAAATTATGACAAAAAAAATACAACTTCAAAAAACTCGCCATTCCTCTTATGAAGTATGTCGGACTGTCTACTCTGCAAAAAGGGGTCATTTGGGGGGTATCTGTACTGTTCTGACATTCTTGGACCTCAAGAAATTAGATTGGCTGTCAGTACTTCAGGATTGATCAATTTTCAGATCTATACCATAGTTTGTGAACTCTATAACTTTCCTACAAACTAAAAAATACATCCTAATTTGGGTTATTTTCACCAAAGACATGTAGCAGAATACATCTTGGCCTAAATTTATGAAGAACTATTATTTATTTGTAAACTTTTATAACAGAAACAAAGAAAAACGTGTTTTTCTTTTTAAATTTTTGGTCTTTTTTTGTTAATTTAGCAAAAAATAAAAACCCCAGCAGTGATTAAATACCACCAAAAGAAAGCTCTAGTTGTGTGAAGAAAATGATAACATTTTAGTTTGGGTACAATGTTGTATGACCGCGCAATTGTCATTCAAAGTGTGAGAGCGCTGAAACGTGAAAAATGGCCTGGGCAGGAAGGTGTAAAATTGCCCGGTATTGAAATAGTAAAAGGTATGTATAATGAAGAAAACAAATATTCAACTTGTGCTTTATTTCACAGGGACTACATAATAAGATAAAGTATTAAAAATGGGTGGAACCCCGCTTTAAGTGTGTATTCCATGAGAACCTCTAAAGTCCTTTTGTAGCCAAACCCATTTTGTTATATGTTACTACTTGGGCGTGGTGCTCCTGCAACATGTCCCAATTAGCCCCTCCCATCAGGAAGCTGCCATTGTGCTTGGCCAATCATAAGCACGTATATGCGTGGGGAATGCCTCGACCACTTTTGACCACGATTGACCAAGTATAATGACAGCTTCCTGATGGGAGATGCTTTAGCCTTACTTTGCTTTAGCAAAATTGTTAAATGTCTCCCACAGTGTATGTAGAGGACAGACTGAGGTTTTGGTAGCTCTCTAGGCAATTTTCAATATCTTCATTAGTTTCTGGTGGTTTATTGGATTTGTATTTCTGGTACACTGTGTTATACCAACATTGTAATCCTGTCCAAATTCGGGAGTGTCCTGAAAAATTCCAAGACAACACATTGTAAGTAAACTGATCTTTCCATCTCCTAGTAAACACTCACCTATTTCATTTAAATTTCATAATGAAGGTTAGAAAGTGATTACAGTGGGTTTCATTTTTACTTTAATCAGAGGGCCAAACAAAAAAACAAACAGATTCCCCAGTCGACACAAGCGAGGTGGATGGAGGAATCCTCCGCATTGTGCCATTGGATTCTGACAGCGGGACTCACTCAGTCTCTGTCCTCTCCTCTCAGGACTGTACACGGAGCCAACTTACTCCATCCATTCTGCCCCATCCTTTCAGGAGCCTGTCATGGGGCCCCCAACTAACCTGCCCCTGGCACCTGCACCCTGCGAAGTGAAACAACAAGAAGCGCACCAACCTTGTGCATTACCTCAGTAACCAAAATTTATTTAGTAAAAGAATGGTACTCACAAACAGCGAATAAACACAGGCATGTAAGTCCTCCAAGGGACTTCAAAGGCAAGAGGCCAGCGCAAATCCCATCATGGGGGTAGGCACTCAGTACAGCTGACGCGTTTCGAAGGTCATGCCTTCTTCCTCAGAGCTTAGCTGTTTTTATTCGCTGTTTGTGAGTACCATTCTTTTACTAAATACATTTTGGTTACTGAGGTAATGCACAAGGTTGGTGCGCTTCTTGTTGTTTCACTTCACAGTTCTGTTCGGGCTTCCCCAGCCTTGGTTTGGAGCTGCATGACCTTGTATACTCCGGTGGTTGCTTTTTTGGAGTTTTGATTTCATCTACTCACCACCGGCCTGGGTCCCGGAGCGCAGGAGAAATCACATTTGGTTACCTGCACCCTGCTCCATATCCATCCGTGCCATGTGTATGATAGTGTTTGGGGCAGAGGACATGGTGGGGTGTCTGTCTGATAGATCATCGAGGAGGAGGATACTTTCTGAACCAGTAAAAGAACCCAGGGTGTAACAATGAGAGAAAGGAGGGAGAGCTATGTGTGACTGGAGAGCTGAGAACTGAAATGTGAGAGCCTGAGGGGAGACCTGTGTCTGTGTGTTTGTGTGGAGGTGCTCTGTATTCTCTTTATGTAGTAGGGGGGCCAGGGGCGGACTGACAACTCATGGGGCCAATGGGCAATAGGAGATCATGGGGCAATCTGTGTCCCTGCCCACACTCAAGCCACACTCACACAAAGCCCCACCTACATATTGTAGTGACCGCATTACATGTGTTTGTCACAGAATTTCTCTACACTATGTTCAAAATAAATGTTTATTATAGAAATTAAAGAAAGTTTTACCAAAGACATGTAGCAGAATACATTTTGGCCCAAAATTTATGAAGACATTTTATTTTTTTAATTTTTTATTGGATATATTTTATAGCAGAAAGTAGAAATATATATTTTTTTCAAAAGTTTCAGTAAACAGTTAATAGAGTCCACCTGTGTGTAATTTAATCTCAGTATAAGTACAGCTGTTCTGTGAAGCCCTCAGAGTTTTTTTTTAGAGAATATTAGTGAACAAACAGTATCATGAAGGACAAGGAACACACCAGATAGGTCAGGGATAAAATTGTGGAGAACTTGAAAGCAGGGTTAGGTTATAAAAAAAAAAATCCCAAGCTTTGAACATCTCATGGAGCACTGTTCAATCCATCATCCGAAAATGAAAAGAGTAAGGCACAACTGCAAACCTACCAAGACATGGCCATCCACCTAAACTTACAGGAGAGCATTCATCAGAGAAGCAGCCAAGAAGCCCATGGTAACTCTGGAGGAGCTGCAGAGATCCACAGCTCAGGTGGGAGAATCTGTCCACAGGACAACTATTAGTCGTGCATTCTACATGTATGGCTGTTATGGAAGAGTGGCAAGAAGAAAGCCATTGTTGAAAGAAAGCCATAAGAAGTCCCATTTGCAGTTTGCGAGAAGCCATATGGGGGGCACAGCAAACATGTGGAAGAAGGTGCTCTGGTCAGATAGGGCAGAATGGAACCTTTTGGCCTAAAATCAAAATGCTATGTGTGGTGGAAAACTAACAATGCACATCACCCTGAACACACCATCCCCACTGTGAAACATGGTGGTGGCAGCATCATGTTCAGCAGGGACAGGGAAGCTGGTCAGAGTTGATGGGAAGATGGATGGAGCCAAATACAGGGCAACCTTAAAAGATAACCTGTTAGAGTTTGCAAAAGACTTGAGACTGGGACGGAGGTTCACCTTCCAGAAGGACAATGACCCCAAACATACAGCCAGAGCTACAATGGAATGGTTTAGATCAAAGCATATTCATGTGTTAGAATGGCCCAGTCAAAGTCCAGACCTAAATCCAATGGAGAATCTGTGGCAAGACTTGAAAACTGCTGTTCCATCCAATCTGACAGAGCTTGAGCTATTCTGCAAAGAAGAATGGGCAGAAATGACCCTCTCTAGATGTGCAAAGCTAGAAGAAACATCCCAAAAAGACTTGCAGCTGAAAGGTGGTCCTACAACGTATTGACTCAGGGGGGGTTGAATACAAATGCCGCCATGCTTTTCACAGATTTATTTGTAAAAAATTTTAAACACCATTTATCATTTTCCTTTCACTTCGCAATTATGTGCCACTTTGTGTTGGTCTGTCACATAAAATCACAACAAAATACATTTACGTTTTTGGTTGTAACATGACAAACATAACATAACAAAATGGGGAAAATTTCAAGATGTATGAATGCTTTTTCAAGGCAATGTATATAACACTAATATCTGTACACTGACTGCTATTCCCTATATATAACACTGATGTCTGTACACTGACTGCTATTCCCTATATATAACACTGATGTCTGTACACTGACTGCTATTCCCTATATATAACACTGATGTCTGTACACTGACTTCTATTCCCTATATAAAACACTGAGTGTACAGATGTCAGTGATATACAGTTGTGTTCAAAATAATAGCAGTCAGACCTCACTAACCTGATCAATCACTCTTTTTGGTAGAAATGATATTTCTACATGGCAAATAATTTACTAGCAGGTGTAGTAGAGTAACAGAAATCCAACAGACCCAACAGTCATGACATGCATGCTGCTGATTCTGTGTAATTGAATCACTAATTGAAAGGGGCATGTTCAAAATAATAGCAGTGTGGAGTTCTATTAGTCAGGTCATTCATTCTTTGAAAAACAGGTGGCAATTATTGCCCTTATTTAAGGAAGGAAGGCAGTAAATGTTGTACATGTTGGTTACAGTGCATTTTTCTCTGAAATTCTGAGGAAAATGGGTCATTCCAGACATTGTTCAGAAGAACAGCGTACCTTGATTAAAAAGTTGATTGGAGAGGGGAAAACATATAAAGAAGTGCAGAAAATGATAGGCTGCTCAGCTAAAATGATCGCAAATGCTTTAAAATGGCAACCGAAACCTGAAAGACGTGGAAGAAAGTGAAAAACTACCATTTGAATGGATAGAAGAATAGCCAAAATGGCAAGGTCTCAGCCAACAATCAGCTCCAGGAAGATCAAAGAAGGTGTAAAGTTCCCTGTGAGTACTGTTACAATTAGAAGACGCCTATGTGAAGCCAAGCTATCTGCAAGAAGCCCCCGCAAAGTCCCACTGTTGAAAAAAAGACGTGCTGAAGAGGTTACAATTTGCCAAAGAGCACTTTTTCTGGCCTAAAGAGAAATGGCGCAACATTTTGTGGACTGATGAAAGTAAGATTGTTCTTTTTGGGTCTAGTGGCCGGAGACAGTTTGTCAGACGACCCCCAAACACTGAATTCAAGATACAGTACACTGTGAAGACAGTGAAGCATGGTGGTGCAAGCATCATGATATGGGGATGTTTCTCATACTACGGTGTTGGGCCTATTTATCACATACCAGGGATCATGGATCAGTTTGAACACATCAGAATACTTGAAGAGGTCATGCTGCCTTATGCTGAAGAGGAAATGCCCTTGAAATGGGTGTTCCATCAAGACAACGACCCCAAAGACACCAGTAAACATGCAACATCTTAGTTCCAGACCAACAAGATTGACGTTATGGAGTGGCCAGCCCAATCCTCGGATCTTAATCCGATAGAATACTTGTGGGGTGACATCAAAAATGCAGTTTCTGAGGCAAAACCAAGAAATAGAGAAGAACTGTGGAATGTAGTCCAATCATCCTGGGCTGGAATACCTGATCACAGGGGCCAGAAGTTGGTTGACTCCATGCAACACAGATGTACAGCAGTTCTCAGAAACAGTGCTTATACAACTAAATATTCATTAAGTGATTCAAAGGAAAGCAAAATCTTCAAACATTTTTCAGTTTACATAGTGAATGTTTGAGTTTGTAAAGAAGAATACAAACACTGCTATTTTTTTGAACAGTCTAATATTCACTTTTCTTCCATTTTTTTAGAGGAACAACACAAATTTGATATATTTTTCTTCATGTTTTGATTTGGAATAGAATGTGTAGTGTTCCCAATGCATTTGTGTGTATGGAAATAAAAGCTATTAGAAGGATTTTGAGCTTTATTCACTTTTTTCAACACACTATTATTTTGAACACAACTGTATATAGGGATCTGGACACCCAGGTGACACCATTAGTGGCATAGGGGTACATCAGTTTCTCACTGTGCAGGATTTGTGATGATGAGGATGAATTCAACAAAGAAGCAGCATGAATGTGTTATTTTTTTCTGTCAGTGTGAGTACCCTGAAAAATCATTGAAAAGAGCAGGAAGATATGAAATCTCTGTTATAAGACAGGAATTGATACATGTTCTTCACAACATGCAGCATAGAGTTTAAAAAGACTAAAACATTGTGGAACGATACCTACCAGTATTGTATGAGGAGGATACATATGCCCAAATTTTATCTGGGGGGGTTAAAACTGTCTCTCAGTGAGCCCTTTCTGTAGGGATATTTCTCTCCCTCAGCTACTTTCCTTTAAGGGCAGGACTCCAATTAAAAGGTAATTAAAGATATGGTGGGGACAGGTTCCTTTGTTGTCCCCATATTGTTAGACACAAAGAGATTGAGTCTACTGTAAATGGCAAAAAATGGAAAAGAAAAATCGTTATTAATTTCAACACTCAGTGCGTTGTCTGATAACATGCAAGGTTTGCTCAGTACCATACAGGGGCGGACTGACAACTCATGGGGCCCTGGGCAATAGGGGATCATGGGGCCCCTGTGTCCTTGCCCAAACTCAAAAAAGCCTATAAAAAAGGTACCAGGGGCATCTCATGGGGCCCCCTACTGACCCCGGGCCCTTGGGCAGTGCCCGAGTTTCCAAATGGTCATATGTGGGTGGACTAGTAGAAGACTGTGGGATTGTCTCCATAATCACATCTATAACAATGAAAAAAATCTCTCCACAAATGTGGCTAAACATTTTATGGGCGTGCATGGGGGTGACCCCACAGTCTTATAAATACAGGGCATAGAAAGAATGGGAGGTGACATCTTCAGACTTCTCTGTAAGTGGGAAGTCTTCTGGATATTGCACTTACAGACAAGGATTCCAGGAGGCCTGGACTATGAATGGGATTTACCCACTGTTATGAATAGGCCACTCTGTCCGAGATTTAACAAGTAGGTGCTGGAATATAGATTTTAGTAGAAGAAAAAAAATCGAAAGTCATGCACAACCTGATATTTTCAGATATGTTTTTATTTATTAGTTTGTTTTTTTTTCCTTGCAACTGTCACAGGGTATCTTTCATGCACACAAGACGTTTAAAAAACTCTCCTAGAAGCTGTCCTCATGGCAGCAGCGTTTTTGCATAATAAAAGCCTGATGCTTGTAAAAGTATCTAACGCTTTTACAAGCGTTTAGGCACTTCTAAAATCGCATTTCATTGGCCAGAATGATCATTTATTCTGGCCATTGAAATGAATTAACACTCAAGCACTAGACATGCCTAGCATTTAGATGTGTTTAGCTGCGACAAGCATTTTTTTTCAGCCAAAACACTGCTGCTTCTGGACACACTGGCCCTGGATTTTTTTTTTCTGCTAGTAAACGCTACTGCAACTAAAAGCTTCTAAAAGTCTATGTGTGCATGGACACATAGGACTACATAGAGGGCCATTTGGAAGCACTAAAGCACCCCTAAAAGTGGCTGCAAAAACACCCTGTGTGCATGAGGCCTTAATGTGATGCTTTAGAAGGGGAAACATATTAAGTTGTTGATGGCATGTTTTGTTTTTATTTTACCAGTCTCTCATTCCCCCCACACTGAGTGGTTGCTTCTGTGTGACCCTATGTAGTCTCTTACAGCACCGCTCCAAGCGCCCATTCAGCCCCATCTAGTAACCCACTACTCAAGGGTCCTGGCCGGATGTACAAAGTATGACTCAGAGGTGCCGCATCCTGAATCAGTGGATGGAAAATGTTCTCTGCCTAGGCTCTTCCCAGGCCATCTCCTCTGACACATTTGCTCTGCCCACATGCCTCTATGACTAAACCTCGTGGGTGGGGTGGAATTGTCCAGCACACACAAATTTGGTGGGGAAACGCAAACTTGTTGAGAATGATATATAAACAACTGAAAATGCCACACATGAACCAGTGTTGCATGTCACAAATGCTATAAGTTCCCAAGAATGCATATAAAATAGTGGCAATAGAAAAAAGTTAGTTATAATGCTCCAATTCTGTGCCCCAGATTTGGGCTACACTGACTTGTTGAAATGTACCAGCAAAGGGGGGCTGCTTCGGGGTCCCTGAAGGCTGAATCATCTCAAAGGAATATCCTTCGAACAGCCTCTGGCTCTGAGGAAGAAGGGTATTCCTCCGAAACGCGTCAGAGTTAGGGACCCCGAAGAAGCCCTCCTTTGCTGGTACATTCCTCTGTGCTTTGGAAACTATCCAAATTTGGCCACTAATGTGTGGCTTGAAGAGTGTATTTTAGTTCTGTGTTTGTGAGCACTTTGTGAGCAGTTTTCTGCTGGTATTTTTTATTAAAATCTCTTGGATAATGCACTACGTTGGTGCGCCCTCTTTTTTTTCTGTTGTTTCCACTCGCTCACCTCTATCTGTCTCCTCATAATGAACCCTTTGCTGCATGACCACACCTCCCAATACTGCCTGTCCACACCTTGTTCACATCTTACCCACATCTCTTCATAAACCCTCTGCTGCCTGACCACACCACATCCACATCTTCCCAACACTTCTCCATGAGCCCCTGCTGCCTGACCACAACTTGTTCAATTCTGTCCTATATTATTGACCATAAGGGCATTCTTCCTGTGTTTTCATTTTTGCCCTCCATTCCTCTTCCATAATCTCAATCAATGTTCTTCTGCTTGCCCACACCTCTTTCTCTCTCTTCGGCACCTCCTTATTTGCCTTTTCCTGCCTTCCCTAACTTTTGTCACCCCTCTTAATGAACCCTCTTGCTACCTGCTCACACCTTACTTGCCTCTCTTTGTCTCTTCTCCATGAGCCCTCTGATTCCTGTCCACATCTCACTTACCTGTGTCCTGCACCTTCCCATGAACCTTCTGCTCCCTCACCACACCTTGCTCACCTTTCCATGAACCTTCTGCTCCCTCACCACACCTTGCTCACCTTTCCATGAACCTTCTGCTCTCTCACCACATCTTGCTCACCTTTCCATGAACCTTCTGCTCCCTCACCACATCTTGCTCACCTTTCCATGAACCTTCTGCTCCCTCACCACATCTTGCTCACCTTTCCATGAATGAACCTTCTGCTCCCTCACCACATCTTGCTCACCTTTCCATGAACCTTCTGCTCCCTCACCACACCTTGCTCACCTTTCCCTGATACCTCTCCATGACACCTGTGCTGGATGTCCACAACTAAAGTACCTCGACCAACACCACATCATGAACCATGGATAGGGGATTGGCATTGTCAGCCTGCAATGGGAAGTGCTGTTACTGACAGGCTCTTCAGGTAAGAAACTTTGTAACAGATTGAAAAAAATGCTTTAGTGACTTCAGTGGGGCATCTCATCTGTATGCCTTGTCTTGGTTGCCGGGGCTCTGTTTGCATTGATATGTTTTTTATTGTTTAATGATGAAGACTTTTCTATATCTAGGGTAAACCAAGAGCTTCTATCAGAAATTTGAATGGAAATGCTCAGTTCCTCCTTTGTTTAGCCTTTCCCTACAGATTCAAGGCAATGCTTGGAACCTGAAGCTCAGACTTTGTTGTAGGTTTATTGTCTTTCTTCGACTTCACTTATCTTCAGTTTATGATCAAAGTGACTACGTTTTTGTCTGAACCAATGTTTATTCTATCAGCTCTCTCTACACACTATACTGAGCATGTCTGCCTTCTGCTTTATTGCTTATACACTTTTAGTTTTTATAGCTTATATGTTTTACAGTCTTGGAAATCTTCTTTCCATTCTCCAGTCCCCTCTACAGTCTCCGGTTCAGCCAGTAGGTACAAATCTTTCCACTGAAACCAGCACAGGTACATCTCCCTCAATGGAAATCAGACCCCTTACTGATCCAGAATATCGCAAGCTTATCCAGCAGCAGTTGGTGATAATGCTACATGCACACAAATGTCAACGACGGCAGCAAGTCAATGGTGAGATGTACGTATGCACCCTTCCCCACTGTCGTACCATAAAGAATGTTCTGAATCACATGACAATCTGTACAGTTGGGAGAACTTGTCAGGGTAAGCTGTTATCACATGTACTGAGCTGTTAAGACCCTTTCACACTTGAGCGTTTTTCAGGTTGAACCTCCATACTCAAAAACACTCAACAAGTAAAATCCCATTATTTCCAATTGTACCTGTTCACACTTGAGCATTCTGTTGCCTGTAATAAAACGCCTTTCACTGAAAAATGTACTTGCACTAATTTTCAGGCAGATCTGAGAATTTGTCTCCATAGATTTGAATGGAAAATGCCTGAATAGTGGGAATGAGCATTTTGTTTTAGGCATTTTAGGCTCAAACAGCAGTTATTTCTATTGGCCTCAGCAAAAACGTCAAAATGAAAAACACCTGAAAAAAATGCCTATAATATTTGCAAATCTGCTAAAACAAAAAAGGTTAAAATTGCCTGAAAAAATCAAAGCTTGAAAAAACGCCTGAAAAACTCTCCTCCTTGTTCACTGCTTTGAATGTGCTAGGTTTCCAACCTGTGACTTCCTACTTTGGATGTTTTTTTCAATCAAGCTGTCAAATCATTGTAGTTTCTGAATTTATTACCATGGTGCCTGCAAAATGTGAACTTAAAAGAAACAAAATTTGCAGATGTGAATATAATTCCAGAATAATTATAGGATCATTCCAATTCTTAGGGGTCAGAAGCCAACAATTACTACATTTTCACTGTCTTTACTTTATAATTCTCGGTCCCATAAAATAACTGCTGGTAGCCAGATTTTTCTTTTTGACTCTTCAATTCTACATTAAATGGACCAACCTGCTTCTGATTTGGTTTTATTTTTTGGGCCAAAACAACTTTACATTTTAAGTAGGCTAAAACTGAATTTTTTAGGAACATTTTACTTCATAATAGAGCTTTGTCTAGAGAATTGTATGCTTGCTTTAATATTCCCCTCCCCAACAGCATATACTCACCTTTTCTTAACTATCCCCTTCGCTCCGTTCAATCACTGGTACACTTCTAAATATGGGTTCTAAATACAAGAAGCATGTTGAATACTGGTGCCCTTTGCGTACTTTGCTTCTGTGCATGACCGGTCACTGCTACTCTCTCCCTGTGCAGGGTGGCTGTTCTAGTATCTGCTCCCTGCAGTTTCTTTGCAGGCAGCCTGTAGTGGGTGGACCAGATTAAATAAAATAAAGGATTTTATATGTATGTTAACTTATGTTTTACCGATTATTAACCCTTTTCAACCCTTAGTTCCCCACTGCTCTTCCTCTAGACAGATAATCTCCCATTGGAAGAACTGCATAAGGCATGACTGTGCTGTGTGCCTACCTTTATAGACCTGCAGTAACAACAGGTCCCGGCTGTGTAAGTGTATTTTCTGTCCTTAGACTCTTTGGTGACCTAGAACAATGTTACTAAAAAGGTTTGTCATTGTGAGCCATGTCTGCCCTTACTGATGATAGAATATTTTGTGTATAATTTATTGTGGAGCAAATGCAATTCTAAGCTTTAACGTGACTCCATTGCTATAATAACCCAAAGCACACTCTAAAAAAAGATGCTGATTACTTGCCTGTTGAGGAGGCAATGAGTCCGGGTGGTTTTATTCCAGAGCTATTAGTGATTCTATTATCTGACACTTCCATGTGTGTCACATATACATTGCATTCTGTGGTTCCATCTGCTGGACACTATGGCCCTGATTTACTATTGGGCTTGGGCGCATATTCGTGGGCGAACGTCTAATTTTTATGAGCGACCGTCTACTTTTACCCCGCAACGAGATTTACTATTGAGCAGCGTCCATAAGCAGATTCCCAATCAAATTTACTAACAAGGCACACGCACGGAATCAGACTCACAAAGCAGACTTGCTAAGAAGCACGTCTAACACCATGAAAAATCACTGCAGAGACATGTTCACTTAGAAATTTGCTTTGCCAAATATCAGGACTTCACTTTAAACAATATCTGCTATTTCCCAAAAAATTAAGAATGTGTTAAAAATCGTTTTTTTAAAGGAAATCGACACAGTGAAAATCTAGACGCCCGTGCAGTGTCTTTGGCCGATATAAATGCGCATGTGCAGAACACATGTTAGACGTCCTCTGCAGGTGCTTGCTTTTTAGCCACTGCCCAATAGTAAATCTCTGTGTGGATTCCTCTGACAGCCGACACTCGGGCGCGTCTTCCGTGTTTAATAAACAGCACTAGGCATATCTTTATGTATTCTAATTTGATTTCCGTAGTTTTAGTGATTCTATTTTTGTTTCTTATCCTTTATAATTATTTCTGTAATGATTTTACTTATTTCAAAGGTCTAGATAATATTTATTTTGACAGCTGAATGTAAAAATAAAGGTCCGCAATAAACCAAAAAAAAAAAAACAGCGTGGGTCCCCCCTCTCATCCATACCAAGCCCTTCAGGTCTGGTATGGATATTAAGGGGGAACTCCACGCTGAAATTTAAAAAAAAAAACAGCGTGGGTCCCCCTCAATATCCATACCAGACCCTTATCCGAGCATGCAGCCCAGCAGGTCAGGAGCGAGCGCCCCCCCCCTCCTGAACCATACCAGGCCACATGCCCTCAACATGGGGGGGTGCTTTGGGGCAGGGGGGGCCCCCCCCAAAGCACCTTTTCCCCATGTCGATGAGGATAAGGGCCTCTTCCCCACAACCCTGGCCTGTGGTTGTGGGGGTCTGCGGGCGGGGGGCTTATCAGAATCTGGAAACCCCCTTTAACAAGGGGGCCCCCAGATCCCGGCCCCCCCCCCCCCTACGTGAATGAGTCTGCAGTACATGGTCCCGCGACTCATTCACAAAAAGACAAAGTGTGGTGTAAAAAAAACACAGTACAGGGTCTTTGACAAGTCCTTTATTAAAACAATGTCCCCCAAAGTAGATCCAGCGTCAATCACGGCGGGATGGGATGGGTCCTCCAGCATGACAATGACCCAAAAATTCCGCCAAGGCAACAAAGGAGTGGCTCAAGAAGAAGCACGTTAAGCTCATGGAGTTGCCTAGCCAGTCTCCAGACCTTAATCCTACAGAAAATTTGGGATCTGTAAAAAAGAGTAGACCAAAATCCCTCCTGAGATGTGTGCAAACCTGGAAACCAACTACAGGAAACGTCTTAATTCTGAGCTTGCCAACAAGGGTTTCTCCACTAAGTACAAAATTATGCTTTGCTTGGGGATCAAATACTTATTTTACAAATTCTGCAGAGTATCAAAGAATTTTTTTCCCCACTGTAATTTTATGAAGATCATACTGAATTAGGTACTGTTCTCTTAAAACCATTTCATCTTGAGATCTTGCATGCTATTAGGCTGAATAACTCAACATTTACATATGTTTTTCTCATTAAGTTATTTCAATTAAATCTTAGCACCTGAGTTCCCTGCTCCACCCACTTGCAAGGGCCATTACAAGGGCTATCACTTGCCATAAGGTACCATTGTGTATACAGAACTTGTATCATTTGGTTAGTAAGCAAGTATGATGAGTAAGACTTCACAGAATTTGTAAGCAGACCTGGGAGCCTCCTAATAGCTATTCCTTGCAATAAACACACAAATAATAGGAGGTTGTGATACATATCAGGATATGTTTTGTAAGAAGTCACTGCTGCAGCATAGATTTTGATTTTCATTTCAAGAATACATATGTACAGATTATACCTAAGGTTCACCATAAAAATCCTCATCTTGCCCCTGCAGTGAAGGGTACATGAAATGCTCAGTTCAGGACCAGGCTATTTAGGGTTACCCTAGGAGGCACTTATGAGTGAATCCAACTTTGGAAGCACTCCTTGCCATATGGATATTTTTCAGATTTCTAGGTTTATAGGTTGGGTAGCAGAACACTTAGCCTGGGTTCACATATATGCGGTGTGGTATATCGCATGTGATTCACACAGGATCCGCACCACATTCCTGTGCAAATCACATGTTACTTGTGTGCGTTGCGGTTGGAGCCATACATTTTGTATGGCTCTAATTGTAACGCATCCGCACCAAAAATGTACAGGATCCTTTTTTGGGTCCACACTAGAATCGGATAGCATGGGTATTCACACCTATGTGATCCAATTCTGCACATTGCACCATGGTTTGCAGACCGCTTTTCGGGGTGTTGTTAACTTAACATACACACCCGCAGTGGTTCGCATGAACGGGGTGCGATTCTGAAGCGGTGCGGAATTCGCACAGAAAACGCTACAAATTCTGCACCGCATCAGTGTGAACCCGGGCTTAAGTGAAGGGTCCCAGCATGTTGAAGGATGAACGCATGGTTTCCCAGGGAGATAGTTGCACATCTATGACCACACTATGGGGGTTATTTACTAAAACTGGAGGGTGCAAAATTGGGTGCAGCTCTGCATAAAAACAGCTTCCAGGTTTTATTGACAAAGCTTAATTGAACAAGCTGAAGTAAGAAGCTGATTGGCTACCATGCCCAGCTGCACCAGATTCTAAGTGGATTAGGTTTAGTAAATCCCCCCCATGTCTACCTGCAGTACCAGTCTACTGTCATACCTGGTTTATGGTAGTCCAGAGATACACATTAGCCCTTTAGTCTTCCTTCAGCGACCTCGTATAACAAACGTTAAGATTTGTCACTGCCTCTCTACCAGAAGTTTGCAGGAGGGAGGAGTTCCATTGTGATGTCAAGAGAACCGAAAAAAATGTATACACCACAAGAAAAGAGACTTGGAACTCAACATAAAAAGAGATGGGAAACAATCGCGAGCTAGACTGTATATGTCAAAAAGGGAAGTTTGTTTGAAAAAGGACAGCAAGGAACCTTGAAGATTAACACTTTCTGTCACTGTCAGTGTGGACTTCAGCAGAAGAGTTCTCAGGATCAGAAAGGTGAGTTTGTTATGTAGGACTACCCCCTTAGGAGTTGCTAGAGATTTGGGTCCCCCTATAGTCCTGCACAGCCAGGCAACACGCATTTCCTTCCAGACTTGCATTCCAGAGACAGTAAACAGTCCTTGAGCTTGTTTTTTTTTTTATATTATTAAGGAGTAAATAACTTAGATGGGGATGAGGGGTACATGGGATGCCCGAGGAACTGTAAAACTGAAGACAACTCCCTGGAACTATGTACCAGTAGTCAGTAGTAGTTAGATATCATGGGGCCCTGTACAGCCTACCTGACAGGCCCACCCCCCCACCCCCCCCCGCCAGAAAAAAAATCAAAATTATATTTACGGTAAAAATACACTGAAAACGTTATTAATATACACAAGCCCAAAAAAATTCTAAAATCTAAATGATAAAACTGTACTGAGTTAATAAATAAAGCTGTGTGTGTAATTGAGGTCTTGGGGCTCATTCTCATGGGTGCTGTGGCCTGTAGAGTGTGAATCAGTGGTTTGTTTATGTGGCTGGAGCCACTTGGAGCCGGTTGCAGGCAACCTATGTTACACTATGGAAATGCTGCAGGTCCTAATTTGACAGGCATATAGGTGCAGGTGTACAGCCCTGAACACAGACAGTGAGCATTCAGGGCCACTTTCCCACACCTGCACACCTGTCAGGAGGGCCGGGGGTACCCCTTTATCAGTGGCTATGCCAGTAGTAGGAACCAAAATTTGACCCCTCTGACTATTCCTCCAGCTCCCCCTAGCTACCTAGGAGGGTACTACAGTTATATCTTCTTTTACAGGTATGCCTTTTTTTAAAACATTTTGTAAAGAGACAGGGTAATTTTAAAGAAAAGAGAGAGACTTCTGAAACACATTGTACCACAGTCATCTATTTTACCAAATGGTGAACTAGAAGGCTGAAACAATTCTGATTTTACGAGTGTTTTAGACTTGAATCAGCTCCCTACATTTTTCATGGTAACTGCATGCATGCTACATAACATGTAAACCTAAAGTGCTTCTAAGCGCAAAAGTTGGACGTCTATGGACGTACTTAACTTTCATCCACTATACCAGGATGATGCCTGCAGCTACAGGCATCCTCTTGGTATCTTTCTTTTCAGCCAGTGATTCCCTCTTTTGTAAAAGCCATCCTAGTAGCTGATTATCCACTTGATTGCTTTTACGGGCAGTAGGAGGGGACCCCCCCCCTGGTGCCCACTGGTGCTTCTCTGGACTCTCCCATGTGTTTTATGGAGCCCAGTATCTGATCCGGCATTGCCATTGGGCTGCCATAGAGCTGTCTCTATGATCCTGGGAGACGGAAAGTGACATCATTTTTTAAAATCATGCTTTCCAGGGCAAAGGAGATATCTGGGGTCTTATTGACCCCAAATGACCCCAGTAACAATGTAAAAATAAAAATAAAGAATGCAGAAACAAACACAAACGTAGGTTGCGCCTGCATATGTAAACAGTGTTCGTACCACACAGGTGAGGTATTGCTGCAAACTTTACAGCGAGAGCAATAATTCTAGCACAGTAACATTTTTAAAGTGTCGCCTATGGAGATTTTTAAGTACTGTAGTTTGGCGCCATTTCATAAGTATTCACAATTTTAGATGTTAGGTATCTATTTACTCGGTGTAATATCATCTTTTATATTTTACCAAAAAATAGGTTATATATTGTTTTTTTTGCATTAAAATTCATTAAAGTATATTTTAAAAAAAAAGAGTATGAAAAATCACTGCGTAAATACAGTGTGACATAGAAAAATGTAACATCCACTGTTTTATTTTCTAGGGTCTCTGTTTAAAAAATAATATATAATATTTGGGGGTTCTGAGCAATTTTCTAACAAAAAAAATTATGGTTTTTACATGTAGGAGTGAAATGTCAGAATTTGCCTGGTAGGCAAGTGGTTAACACAGGGGACGTCTTTGTTTAGTCATCATCCAGGGTTACCATATACTTCCTGGTTTGAGATGCTTTCTCAAAAATGACACAATCATATAAATCCTGGTGACCTGCAGCCTCTCACCTACAAAGTTACAATGTTGCATTTTGATCACTAGGGGAGAGGAGACTGGGGAAAAGCTTCCTCTTGCCTGCAGCAGACTGATCACATGTCATCAAGCAGAACTATAGGTAAAACTTTTTTTCCATTTTTTGATAGAGTAAGGGAGGGTTATAACCCCTGTCAGATGTCTTTTTGCAGTCTGTGTCCCATTGCAGAGATTTCCATTCACTTCCTGTCCCATAGCCAAACAGGAAGTGAGAGGAAATCCCTTCAGATTAAGGGAATTCCTTGGGGACTTCCAGGTCACCAGAACTAGTGTCACCATTGGAAAATTTCCCCATTACTTTTCTGGGGACAGCCCAAAATTTGTGACCCTGCATTCACTATATCTGGTCTCCCACAGTACACACAACATGGAAATGCGATGATTTTACTAAATATAAATTAATAAATACCTTTTTTCATCAGCAGTATATAACAGTATTGTGACTTCTATCTGTGTCCAGCTGAGCACTGTTTAAAGCTTGTAGGAGGAATTTTCATTCTCCTCTGACTGTCCAATGAGGCTGCATAACCTCTGACCTTGTGTCTGGACAGCGCTGATTGGCCCTATGCTGATCACATCACCTTACCAAAGAAGAGTAAAACTCTCTAGCAATACACACTAAACTGAGCATGTGCAGAGTGACTCCTAGAGCTCTGTACTATTAGTAGATAGATTGGGGACAGTAGAAGAAGGGAGGATCAGAGAAGACAGGATCAAACAGTCATTTTACACAATGCGCAGGATTAACCCTTTAGGTTTCACAGTGAGTATAACAAGCATGTTTTACTGCATATATTACTGCATATACAGACTGATTTTACTGTTGTGAATTTAGTAACACTTTAATTTCTCTTTAGGTAATTCAAATATATTTATCATTTTCTGAAGATAAATTTGACAATTACTTTTAAATATACCATTTGTATTTTGTGGTTTGAAAGAGAAAGAAACAGGTAGAGTAAGGCTTAGAAAAAACAAAGAAAATAAAGATGATAGTACAATACCCCTATTTAATATGCATGGCTACAGGAAAGTATTTGAAAATAAACCACTAAGTCTAACTGCTACGAATGTCCTAGTTTCTCTCGAAGTTTAAACCATATTAGAGTTCTATTTTTGTATATTAAGTAAATAAATTTGAGGAATTAGTTGGATTCCTTAAAGCACCGAAACTTCATTTCAATGTACTGTATGAGTTTCCTCATTTGCTTTC